>NW_021318921.1:155468-184002 GCF_001605985.2 Dendrobium catenatum
TATAATCAATACTAAATGAGACTATAAAAAATATTATATTTGTTAACCTATATAATTAATTAGTAAAGGCATGAAAAATACGTGGTCATCATATGCTTTGATAAAAGAACAATAATAAGACTTATTTATGGATGACAACATTAAATTTTCTACATGGCTATGCATTAAATTTAAGAGGATTTATAAAGTGGAGGATTTAATTTTTTTATTTATTTTCTAGATGGCTATTCATCTGAGCCTATGATGCACCGACACTCTGTTTAAAGAGGTTATGCAGTGTCGGACACGTGTGGGACACGGACACGCGTCCGACACTGCATGGACACGTGTCCGACACGGCATTGGAGTGTCGCAATTTAAAAAATTAAAATTAAATCTGAACATGCGTGTCCGGTTATTAAATAATAAAATCGTCTGATTCGTTAGGTACATGTTCGGTACCGCTCGGCACCGAGCAGGTATATGCTCGGTACCACCAGGTACATGCTCGGTACCGCCAGGTATATGCTCGGTACCGCTCGGCACATGCTCGATACCGCTCAGTATACGCTCGGTACCGCTTGACACATGCTCGATACCACTCGATACATGCTCGATACCGCTCGGTATCTTTCCATACAAACAACTTTGAAACTTTAAAAATAAGCAGGTCAAACCCCGCAAGGGGATATCGCCCCGTTGGACCCCTGGCAAATCGGTATATTGTTGTATTCATGTTGTCTTATTATTGAGATATTTTGATTTCACTATTGAGTAGTTGGACATTCATGTTATACTAAATGATTTTTTGCTTATATTTTTTGTGGTTGTACTAGACATTTTGTTCTAAACATCTTTATGTTATAATCTAAACAAGTTATCATTGAATTGATTTATTATTATTTGTCATTTTTAATATAATGTCATCTTCATTTCTATATATTATATTAAAAAATTATTATGTCGTGTCCACGCCGCATCCGTGTCCTATATTTTAAAAAAAAAGTCCTGTCCCGTGTCCGTGTCCGTGTCGCCGTGTGCATGTCGGTGCATCATAGATCTACGCAAACTTGTGTATCGAGAAATGATGATGGCAATGAATGCATGTTGACATAAAATGTATTTTAATTTTTAAAAATCATGTAAGCCTTTGCATGCATCATAATGGTCACGTCAAATATTTGATAGAAGAAAAATTAAAAGTTATACAAGTTTTTGTGATTCTTAATTATGATGAAGCCACACAATTCTTAATTATGATGAGGCCACACTGTAAGTATCTTCAATAGATTTGAATGTGATTCAAAGGATTAGGAGGCTTGATATAAGTCAAGATCGAAAAATAAAAGAGTTACAATTGTTACTTTATTAATGAATATAAATTTCATGCACATGAATATAAGAGTTGAAAGGTGACAATGAGCAGCGGTGTCTGCATTAAGAGGTAGCTCTTATAATATATGTAGGTGCGATCACTACAGTGTGTTGAAAGAAATAGAATCTAGCTACACTTCTAACGGCAATTAACTTCATATGACTATATATATGTTTATTTATAATCTAAAATATTACTACACTGGCATTTCGTCTCATTAAACAAATTTATTTATTCTATAAAATTATCAATCCATTATAATCTTCTATCCCATTTTCTTTTATTAATAGAACTTTATCATTTATTATACTTGTGTGCTAATATTTAATCATTTTTTGGAGGGAAACCAAATTATAAATGTGACTCTTAGAGGACATGTACATAGAATGTGATTTATTAAAATGGCCTAAAAGTCATTCAATGTGGGTTATGTAATAGCCCAAATTTATAACTATCGAGATATTATCCGTTTTGGCCTAATGACCTCAAGTTTTGTCATGTTGGTATAACTTCTCAGGAGGTCATGACCCATCATAAGATTTCTCCATAATGAACATGTTTAACTACAGAGTTTCTTTAATAAAATTTCAAAAATTACATAAAAAAACGTCTTGATATTTATGAGTTTAAAATTTTTTTACTTAATGGATTATAATCCAAAACATTACTACACTTTGGTATTATGTCTCACCAAACAAATTTATTTATTCTATAAAACTATTAATCAATTATAATCTTCTACCCCATTTTCTTTTATTAATAGAACTTTATCATTTCTTATACTCATACACTAATATTTAATCATTTTTTGCTGGGAAACAAAATTATAAATGTGACTCCTAGAGGACATGTACATAGAATGTGATTTATTACATTAACCTAAAAGTCGTTAAATGTGGATTGTATAATATCCCAAATTTATAATTATCGAGAGATTATCCGCTTTGGCCTAATAGCCTCACAGTTTTGTCATGTTGGTGTAACTTTCTAAAAGGTCACTGTTGCGTCCTGGAATATTCGCGGCGGTAGAGAAATATTTAGTTTAACGTCTTAGCATTGTACGAAGATCCAGCACACAAGCAGATAAGTGAGAGGGTGTAGCATTCATAAGAGACACCAGAGTTTTTGATGCCGTATCAGTCACCCATCCCAGAATTTCTCCGGGATGAGCACACTTAACTGCGGAGTTTCTTTAATGAAATTTTAAACATTACAAAAAAAGCACCTCGATATTTAAGAGTTTAGCTTCTTTTTATTTAAGGGATTATTATCTAAAACATTACAACACTTTGGTATTACTTATCATTAAACAAATTTATTTATTTTATAAAAATATTAATCCATTATAATCTTCTACGCTATTCCCTTTTATTACTATAATTTTATCATTTATTATACTCATGCGCTAATATTTAATCTTTTTTTTTAAACAAAATTATAAATGTGACTACTAGAGGACATGTGCATAAAAATGTGATTTTTTACAATGGCCTACAAGTCGTTCAATGTGGGTCATGTAATATTCCAAATTTATAACTATCGAGATATTATCTGCTTTGGCCTAAGGGTCACACAGTTTTATCCTGTTCGTGTAACTTTTCAGAAGATCATCCATTCCAGGATTTCTTTGGGATTAGCAAGCTTAACCGTAGAGTTTCTTTAATAAAATTTCAATCATTACACAAAAAGACGCCCCAAGTTTTAAGAGTTTAGCTTTTTTTTTTTTACTTAAGGGATTACAGAATCATCCACCAGGTAGATAAAATTCTATAGGTGTAGACTATACAAGTTCAAGTGATGACTCCTGCCACATAGGACTTTGTTTCATACATAGTTCAAGAGATGACTCTCATGACGTAACACTTCATCTTGTATGACACTAAGTTCTCATATTTTGTCTGATGCATTGCTTTGATATCTTTTGTAATAGCCTAAACTTTATATCGAGATATTGTCCGCTTTGACCTAAGGGCCTCACGATTTTGTCTTATTTGTGTAACTTGTCAGGAGGTCACACATCCCAGGATTTATCCAGCAGGATGAGCACGCTTAACTGTGGATTTTCTTTAATGAAATTCTGACTATTATACAAAGGTGTCTAGATATTTAAGAGTTCAATTTTTTTTTTATTTAAGGGGTTTCATAGGTTAGATGCTGATTAAAGAATTTTTGTTTATTTAAGTTATATTAACAATCTAAATTATTACGTATTTAATAAAATTAAAACCACCAATCAAGTGGTTGAAATTCTAAAACAATATTGGATAGAGCTATGGATGCCTTTGAGAGACATTTAACATGATGAGAGGGAGATGTAATGAAAGTATATACTTTGGTGGAATTTCTATCTTATTTCCTTAAGTGCATGTTACCATTTTATTTTTTCAAAGTTTGATATATTTTAATATTTATAAGTTTCGCATCATTATAGCCTATCGACTAGCACCATGGTACTATTCTTTTGCGTGGTCGGGACGCTGTGGTAAAAACATGTCCCTCTAAATTGAAGTTAAGTGTGCAAAGTTACAAAAAACGGTGTTTGACTTTGAGGACATCTTAGTTTGGTGAATAGTAATCGCAAATGAATATTTAGATTTTTGTGATTACAAATGATCGATTAACAATTGAAACATAGGTACTTGAAAAGGTCGATGATCATGAGCGCACATCCATACTGCATTATGGAGAAGGTACGTACGTGGGTGGATTGGCAAAACACTATGTTGGAATAATATCTTTTAATGCTAACTATGATTGCATATTAACTTAATTTAAGCATAAATTCTACTAATAAAAAAATTAATTCATTATTATAATGTGCTTACTTTTTTTATAATGTAGCCTTCAACATAGGGGGGAGAGAGAGAGAGAGAGAGTACACACACAAGTAGAGATATCTAGAAGGACACATAATTAAGAATAATGATATGAATAAGTTTATTAATTCACATTCATGTTGGGTAACGACACATGCCTTTAAATTATGCATCTTAACATTAGCAATACGGTTATAAAAGCTAATATTATATTTGATATTAAATTTTATGCCTGCATAGAATATTTTATTAGTTTTGGTTAGAGATAAGGAGAGACGTCTAATTATTAGGGAGATAATGATGTATGAAGAAGGCGGCATACAATTTAGGTAAATGCCTAATACATAAATGCACACCAATGTGCATTAATATGACTCTCATAAGTTTCAAACTCAACCAAGATAATCATAATGTCAGATGATGAAAGTAGAGCTGACAATAAAGTTTTAACTAGAGAATCCTAATTTGATTATGTTTGAAGCCACAAATTACAATACCAACAAAACAATTGTATGCATAAAAAAGGTCCCCCACTCTTGAGGATAATGATACTAATGATGAGCAATCACCACATCGATTGATGTAGGAATGTACTTTATTTTAATTGTGATGAACATTTTTTTTTCACTACGTAGTGTTTATCACATTCATTAAAACATGTATAGTATATAAATTCATACATTTAAGTTTTATCGACATTGTGTTTGTTATTAATAATATGTACAATTTTTTTTCACTGCATAGTATTTGTTATTGATAAATTTTATAGTTTGTTATTCTTGACATCAAGTGTTATTGGATTTAGGGTTGTGATAAATCTTAATTTATGGTGTAAAATTTTAAAATTTTATTTTTTGTTTGTTTTTGTTTTTGCTGATTTTCAATAAATTTGTATAAATTTACATATTCAACATAAATTTATGATTGATTTATAACAAAAAGTGATCAATTTTATAGAGTTTCTGACAAATATGATGGATTAGTGATGAGCTATAAAGCATCGACACATCTCTTGAAGAGAGAATGTAGTGTCAGACATGTGTTGGATACAGACACGTGCACAACACGGTTGGGACACATGCCAGACATAGCAGACACATGTCTGATTAAAATAATGTTTAAATTTAACCCGACATGATTGGGACACATTTCGGACACAGCTGGAACACTTGTTGGACATGGCTAGGACACGCATGTCCTAATTTTTTATGATAAAATTATTTTAATTATAAATATATGATATCCAATAAATAATTACGAGAGAGAATGAGAGAACTATAGAACTAAATAGATATATTTTTTGTGATTTATATTAGAGGATAAAAAAATATTATGGGAAAGAACTAGCGAACTTGAGAAGTAAATATATACAAAGAAGAACCAACTTTCATTATATGATATCCGATGAACTATTTCAAATCTTTTTGTTGATAAACTAGAGTTGGAAGGAATGATATTCAATGATGATGATATCGAAGGCCAAAAATAAACCTCTGAAGCTAATCCTAATAGTTGAAATTTGAATGCTTGATGTTGTAGTAAGTGATTATTTGCTTATATTTTGTGGTTATACTAGATATTTTGTATTAAATATTTTATATTATAAACTAGACAAATTATCATGTCATTCATTTATTATTGTTTGTCATTTTTAATATGATGTTACATTAATATCTATAAACAATATAAAAAAATGTAATGACGTGTCCGCTCCATACTCGTGTCTTATATATTCAAAAAAAGTGTTCCGTGTCTGTGTCACCGTGTCCATGCATCATAGGTGATGAACCTACAATTTTGCATTAGATGTTTTTATCCGTGCATCATAGGTGATAATTTACATAACCATAAAAGGGCTTGATATATTTTTTCAAAGAATTCACAAATATGTCTTAAGTGATATACCTTTTTTTTGTTAAAACTCACAAATGAGCCTATCCGTTAATTAATAAAAAATGTTACATGTCCTGAAAGGATCAAATGTTCTCTACATAAAAAAACTACAACATTCAAAGAAAAATCTAATAAGCCAATAATCCTATCTAATACAATAATCATAAAGTAAAAAAAACAGAGAGGTAAGAAGACAGCCCTCAAGAAAGGAGCCCAAGAGTTTTTCCAACATATTGTAGACATAAAATCTATCACAATGTTGCAACCGTTATAAAGTGAATTTACCATAATGATTTTTACAAATAACCAGTAGAAATGAAGGTTTTGTCTTAAAAATATATTTGCAATCGGTGCTTAATTTACGATGAAAATTATACATCACACATCAACATAAATGTTGCAGCGTCGACAAGACAAACTGTGGAGAGGGAGAGAGGAGGGAATTGGAAAAGGCTACTGGGGCCTTCAAGACAGGAGGATCAACTGATGATTATATTAGAGAAAATGAGAGACCCAGAGAATGAGGAGGGCATACTTCAGATGAGTTAGGTAAGGATTTCAATTAACAAATATTTGACGAGAATTTCTTCGATAAAAAATATTTAGTGACAAAATTTTTTAAATCGGGAAAATATATCTTATATTTATAGATCGGGGAAATAGACCTTCGATTTATACAAAAACTTTTTATTTACAATAGACACTTTCGATATGGGGGAAATCCGATGAGGAGGTATAAATTAAAGGTGTACGGAACTTCTTATCTACAACCTATCAATGTCATCTTTGCAAACGACTATGATGGGGAGCTGAGTAAATATAACCTACAAGAGACCTGTCTCTAATCTCCAATTTATTATTAAACATCTTGTTTAAAGTCTTAAGGTAGAGAAATTAGGGGAGATGAACCCAGTAGACAATCTTGATCTTTCAATCATCTCTAGTATCTACATGACCAATATTACTTAAAACACCACGGCCTGACAGAAAAAACCCCTAGGTCAGGAGGTCCTAATACAAATTTGTGTAGAATGTACAAAATAAATGATCAAAAGAAGAGAACGTTTTGTCAAAAATATGAAACATTTATATAATATTTATATGAAACAGTTTTTTACTATAAAATTACATTCAAACTCATTTTTCTCCCTAGATAAAATTATATTGTCATCAATTTCTATACATTTGTCTTTTTTTTTATATATATTTTATAATTTATATTGTACTGACAAAATTTGCATCAATAGCTTCTGGCCCAGTTTATCACCTCACGCAAATAAAAAACATTGATTCCAGTTTTCTGATACAAATTTAATTTAAGAGCGTCAAAGCACACAATCAAAAGAGAATGACATTTGACTGAAAAACTAAAATACAGCAAAAACTTTGTTTTAGGACAAATAAATGACTTTTGAATACCATTTTATAGAATAATCAATAAAATAGTTGTCTTACAGTAATTATATAAATAATTTATATTTTAAATAAAATAAAATTTTCTTTTGATTACTTTAACTTCACGATTTACATCAAAAGCTCCTAACACAATTAATGTTTTCTCATGTAACCCCAAAAAAATTTTTGTTAGAAGCGCTTTTATGGGTAAGCGTGAAAGACAAATGACCAAAATACGACATTTCATATGACATGTAAACAATAACTATTTTTTTTGGGGAAAATAAACAATAACTACAAAACAACTATTATAAAACAGAAGAGGACACATTTTCATTTTTATTCTAAAATAAGATTACATCGTCCCATATTTTCAGAATTAAAATGTCGTTATCTTTGATCATTTATCTTTACCTTCTAAAGCAAAACCGCGTCATAGTTCTTCACATAATTTTTTCCTGTAATCCCTACAGCTCCCCCACACATCCAATGATATAGCGCAAGGAACACACGCCTGTACTAACAGTTTTACTTGCTTTTAGGGGCTCTATCCTGATAGTTCTATTCTCTCAAACATCTATAAATGAACATGCACGCATGCGTCCTCGAAAATTTAATCACAAGCACAATAAATGTACGTCGAACTCCCGACCACATATATATATAAATGCATCACGTCATTGCATAGGTATCACGTTTGCCGTATAAGCCATAGGATATGATACAAGCCTAAAAGAAAACAAATGGCAAATTCCATAAATACGGAGATTCCTTTATGCAATAGAAGTACGCTAGCTTGTTCACACCGAAACCATATATCAAAATATATGATGTTCATCCTCATTTTCCCCCAAAGTTAGTGTTTTTAAGCATAATATATAAGTGATTTTATTTGTTTGGTAATATTACTGTTCCAATGATCAGTACCGCTTACTTTTTGAAGAGAGATTTTTTTTAAAGTTGCTCAGGAATGACTATCTTATTTGTTATTATTTTATAACTAAGATTCACATCAAAGATAATGAGAAGACAAACTGTATTGTGGACTTCCAATATACTTTAATCACTCGTTCTCTCGCCACCCAAAATCCAAGTTATGGAAAAGGATAGATGGTGTGCATAACCAAGCAGGGAAGAAGACGGTACAGAAGCTATATATGTACTATTATTGAAGTAGAAAAAGGAAAAAAATGTAAAGCTATAAATGTAACTCGTTTGGCGTACGCTTTATAGTTTATATAATCAGAAGATTGTCCTGAAAAAATCGGAGGAAAAACTCCCAATAAAATATGCTAATCTGTAATTAATATGTGATAAAATTAAGAATATGTAATAAACAAACAATGCATTTAAGCAGGGGAAAATTGTCAAGGAATTTTAAATTCAAGCAGCAGAAGAAAAAAAAAAAGAAATATTAAAGCAGAACCGAAAATATTCAACCAGGAAACTCGAACAAATTCAAAGAAGAAGAAAAAAATCTAAAATAATAGCAAAAAAAAAAAAAAAACGAGAAAACAAGCGAGGAAAACGGCAAACTGGAAGGCACGGCGATCGAGGAATGAGAATAACCTAGTTAAGTTGAGCCCGTGGTGGCCTTTTGATAACGTGCGACGGCTTCCCCACCAAAGAAGTCTTAAACGGCGCTAGCTGACTCGCACTCTGAGTCTCTCTCGCCTCCCATGTTCCTATAATAGGAAAAAGCGGTTCGGAAAAAAAAAGGGGAAAATAAAATATCCAGATTGAAGAAAGAAATAAAGTTTTTTTTTCCTAATTTTAGAACTTTCTGGTTCCTATTCTGGGTCTGAAAAAAAAGGTTTTCATAAAAAAATGTCAAGTAATTATGCTAATAATTGCAATTATGATTACCATTAATCAATATTAATATAAATTCTCACGAACAAACAAAATTAATGATTAGTGAGAATTTTTCTTAAATAAAATTAATGGAATATTCAATTTAAAGAAAAAAGTTTTGTTTTGGGATAATATTTTCATGTGTCGATCTATGAGAGGATCAGAAGATTTCTTTTAATTTATTTTTTCTTGGGGTCATTATAGTATCACTCTTCAAGAATCTATCTTCTCCCTGCATTTCCCTCTCCTGTTCCAACTACAAACTCCGAAAAGGATACATCCGTAAGTTTCACTATTTCACTCTCAAATTTAAAAAGAAATATGAAGTTATTCGAAACAAACTCGATCAAGCCAAGCTCAGCTAAGAAGAGGACCAAAAGCTGAAAACTAGAGCAGTTTTCTTATCAAGCAGTTTCCTCATTTAGTGCCTGTTTCCACGTGGGAAGAGACAGAAATAGATAAACTCACGAGAAGAATGGATTGAGAAACACACAGAAAAGCCAAAGATATCCATCCAAATTAAGCCCCATATTCGAGCTCTTTGAACTACTCAAGCCACATCAACAATCCACCTACTATCAAGATCAGACAATCAAAGCCATATATACATCTAAAAAAAACAAAGAACCCGACAATAATAAAAAAAAGAGTTCCCGATCAATTGTTCGGAAGGAAGATGAGGAATGCGAGAGAAGCACCTGGAATCGGTGGAAAACTCATAGAGCTTTCCCTTATTGGAAAAAACGATCACAGCAACCTCAGCATCACAGAGCACGGAGATCTCGTGCGCCTTCTTAAGCAAACCCGATCTCCGCTTCGAGAACGTCACCTGCCGGTTTATTTTATTCTCGATTCGCTTCAGCTGAACCCTTCCCCTTCCCATTGTACTTTCTCTCTCGGTACCGAAACCCTAATGAGGCAAGGCTGATATGGTGGAAGAATGGAGTGGAGGGTGGGAGCGCGTTTGATGAGCGAGAGTGGACGGAGGTTTGAGTTTGATTTGATATGTTGGGTAGATGGGGGGTCTCGGGGTGGTTTTACAAAACCGGAGTGGTTTTGGGTTGCTCGCTGTCAAAATATTATTGGTTGGGACCCCGAGCCGTTGCGTCTTTCTCTGCTGGCCCTCCTCTCCTCGTACGGGCCACTCCGCGATTTTTTGACGGCGGGATGCTGGTGAAAACTGGAATAAAGAGCAAGCGAATTGGTCGAAAAAAATAGTAATAAAAATTACTTTCTTCTTTATTCTTAGGTTTAGTTTGGAATAATTTTTTTTATTTTTTAAAATAAACTTTTTATTAAACATTTTTTAACCCAATTTATTTTGGCTTGTTAGTTGAGAGTTTTGGCTTCAAACTAAGAGATCTTGAGTTCGAGTCTTTTATATGCGTTGTGTGTGAGTTTGTCTTAAATGACCTAAATGTTCCAAAAAATTTAAAAATTTTGTACTAAAAAACTGTTTTGAATAGCAGCATAAAAGTTGCCGCAAACGACGCCTTAGCCCAAATAAATAAATAGCAAAAGGGAAAATATTTTGATATATAATTTATAAAATATAAGCTTAAGTCAAATTAAAAGATATTTGAATAAAAAATATAAATATATATGTTGCAGGCTAGAATATACGCGGCAGTAGAGTGAGAGAATAATGTGTTTTAGTGTTGTACGTAATAAATGAGAGAGATAAAATATAAGAACTTTTTGGCGTGGAAATTCTGGAGAAGGGAAAAACCACTGAGTCTAGCCAAATCAAATAATTTCACTAGTACTTGGAAAAATTACAAAGCTTGGTCTATCTTTTAACTCATAGACGATGAAATTATAAAAATTTTAAAGAGTTGGTCAGAATTCTGATGTTAGTCGGTGATCAGGCAGAAGTTCGGCGATGATCGTTGGTCGGGCAGAAGTCTGGTGATGGCCGATGGCCGGGCGTCAATCCGACAAGTGGCAGAAGTCCGACGACGAGCGGTGGCTGGGTGGAAGCTGTCCAGCGACCAAGGGCGGAAGCATGTAGAACTTTCAGGCCGCAGCTCCCTCGCAAGCAGGCCGCAGCTCCGCTCCAAGGAATCATGATTGTGTAAGTTTTTCTTCTTGTTTCTGAAATTTATTCATTTTTTTTTCTTCTTCCAAGTTCCAGATTTTGGTTGCTAAATAAAATAATTTATCTTTTCCTGCAAAAAAATCAACTAAGTTTTGGCTTTCTTATATTTTTCGTATGTCTTTTCCTTTAGAAAACTGGTTTGGCCAGCAGTTGAAGACTTGCAGTTCCGTGAGAATTTTTAAATTTTTTTAATTTTCTGCTTTGATCGAAATTCAAAAATAGAATTAAATTTTGCGTTGAGATAAGCATCATGTTGCCACTAAAATGTCAATTTGTTCATTTTCCTGAGAGTTGAGACTTAAGAGGGACATCTGAGGTTGCTGTATCCATGAAATTCTCTCTCTATCTCTCCCTTTCTATCTCCATCCATCTTTCTCAGAAAATATTAAACAAAGGCTCCGTTTGGAGACCTTGAGAATGGACTTGAGAAGTTTTTTTAAATAAAGCTCAAACAAGTATGGAGGCCTTGAGAATGGGCTTGATTTTCTCTAAATTCTTCAGGTAAAAGCTCTGTTTTTTTTTTTTACTTTTGGTTATGGCTAGTTATTACCCCCACCAATATATGTCTGCTTATAATTGGCGAAGCATAAGTCAGTGGCTCAGTGCTGGAAGCTACTCCATATGCTGGAGAAAAGTCTTTAAGTTCACACTTTTGATTTAGGTTTTTTTCTCCTTTCAGTGGTGATTTTAATGCTAGGCTGATATATTGAACTTTTTTTCTAATTGTTATATATCTGTTGTTATGGATTGATTTATTATTGTTGGATTGATTCCTTATATGATATTTAACTCTTTATATTGAACTTTTTTTTGTTATAAATATATATTTTTTATTTTTTTATAATTTTGCCCCCCCTAAGAATTAAGGCTGGTTCCGCCCCTGCCAGAGACGTTCGGAAATCCTGCTACGATTAGATTTCCAACAACATTCAGAAGTACGATGATTGGCGGAAGTTCGGAGATGGGTGGAAGTCTGGCAATGGGTGGAAGTTCAACAATAGATAAAAGTCTAGGAACAGACAAAAGTCTGACGGAAGTCCATCGATGGGCAGTGGTTTGACGAAAGTCTAACAAAACGCGAAAGTCCGATGATGGGCATAAGTCCGACAATGGGCGAAAGTCAGAGATAGGTGGAACTCTAATGATGGGCACCAGTTAGGCGGAAGTCGGGCAAAAGGCGAAAGTCGGGCGATGGGAGGAAGTTCGGGAACGAGTAAACACTATAGGCAAATTGCCTATTACCGGTGGTAATTTCTAGCAGTTTTTTGCTACTTTTCAACGGTTTGGAATTTTTTTTTTTAAAATTTTTTAAACCGCATAGGAAATGTAAATTATCGGCGACCAATTTTCGTCAACAAAATTTTCTGGCGGTTTTCTGGTGGCTCATACATTCAAAAATTAATGAACCAAAAATCATACCTAAACCACTGAAAAATTCTGGCGCAATAACCGCCAGCAACTAGCAGTAAAAATCGTTGGTTATTACTAATTACAAAACAAAAAAACTGGCATCAACTTCACGTAGTCCGATATCGAAGTTTTTGGCAGCTAAATCTCATTTAAATCTAATAGTTGAGAAATGAATTATTAGAAAAGATATTGCCTTAAAATCATTTAAATCTAATAAAGAAATATCATTTATAATATTTTTTAGCCAAATAATTTTAGGTCTACCTCTACCTAGCTTTCTTAATATAAGTAAAATATAATACCTCCACTTTCCTAATTGGGTCATCACAAGGTCGCCATTTTAAGCGACCAAACCATCTAAGGTGTCTTATCTCTGCAAAACATAACTTAGTGTGATGCTTTTCTTTTAATGGCCAACATTTAGCACCATAAAGCATTGCAGGTCTCACCACCATCTTATAGAATTTTCCATTAAGTTAGAGGGGGACTTTTCTCTCACACAACAAGCCCAATTCATTCCTCCACTTCAACCATCCAACTTAAATTCTATTGATAATATCCCCTTCTATTTCACACTCTGAATAATAGATCCAATATATCTAAAATGTGTATTCTTATTAATGACTTTAACGTTCAAAGTCACAATCCCCTCACTAGATGTATTACTACTAAAATAACACTCAATATATTCAATTTTAGATCTACTTAAGCGAAACCTTTAGAATCTAAGGTTGACCTCCATAATTCAAGTTTATCTTCCACTCACTATCTAGTCTTATCAATAAGAAGAATATCATCAGTAAAAAATATAAATTAAGGTACATCTTCTTGCTAATGTCTACTAAGAATATCCATGACTAAAGCAAAATGATATGGGCTTAAGGCTTTCTCAAAATCAACCTTTAGATTCAAAGGTTGACCTTCATAATTCAAGTTTACCTTCAACTCTCCCTCTAATCTTATCAACAAGAAGAATATCAACAACAAATAATATAAATTAATCAAGGTACATCCTCTTGTAAATGTCTACTCAGAACATCCATGACTAAATAAAAAATTGAGATGTATGAAGATCATCTTTGGCTAGGGTAGTTAAACGTGAGTGAGGGCATCCAAGGCAAGGGCGTGGTCAAAGTTCGATGGGTTGGAGTTCTGTTGACCAAATGAATGAGCATAATTTGGCGAGGGCACGAACGTTTGGACAAAAGAATATGAGCAGCATGAAGAAATGAGGAAGAAGGGAGGGGTGTTCAATCTTAAGGACCTTTAAGGTAGTTTTCTACAATTTTAACCGCCAGAAATTTTTTACTTAAAAATGGCAGCTAAAACACCAGTAAAAGCTGCCATAAAAAGAAAATATTTCGGTTACTGTCAGTTGACCACCAAATTTTTTGGCAATTTAGTGTTTAATATCAAAAGTTGAACCGCTAGTTAATAGTGGTGGGAAAACTGTCGATTAACAGGCGATAGTTCCATAAAAAATACCATCGATATTTAATAAATTTCCTGTATTGGGAAGTCTGGCGATAGGCAGAAGTCTAGTGATGGTTGATGATTGCGTGTAAGTCCGAGCGATGGTTGAGGAGATAAGCTAGTGGAAATAAAGATCTAAATGGTGACAGCTCTACCGGCGGAAATGTTCGTCGGTAATGTTACGACAGCTTTGTCGCTGCTAAGTTATCGATGGCTAATACGTCGGTTTTGCGCCGATATTATAAATATATCGGCCCATAATCCGCTAGTAATGACCGGTGGATTTTCAGGCGTATTTTGCATCAGCGTAACTAAAACACGACGGGATGATACCGGCAAAATTTTCGCCGGTAAAATTATCGTCGGATAGTCCGCCGAAACAATGCCGGTATTAATTAAACTTATGTCGGGAAAACCCAAGGGTTGCCTTCTCATTTCCTCCGTTCGACTTTGCTGCTTTGACACTGTTCGACTTCTCACCTTGGACGCTGTTCGACTTCGCTCCTTCGTCACGGTTCGACTTGCTCCTTCGTCGACTTCGCTCCTTAATCACGGTTCGACATGCTCCTTCATCGCGGTTCGACTTCGCTCCTTCGTCACGGTTCGACTTGCTCCTTCGTCGACTTCACTCCTTCAAAGCCGTTCGACTTCGCTCCTTTGTCGCGGTTCGACTTGCTTCTTCATCGCGGTTCGACTTCGCTCCTTCAAAGCCGTTCGACTTCACTCCTTCGAAGCGGTTCAACTTGCTCCTTCATCACTGTTCGACTTCGCTCCTTCGACGTTGTTCGACTTTCGACGACATTCCATTCCTACTGGATCAGTGCTAGGTAACTTTCTCCCTTTTGCGTTGTTTGACTTCGCTACTTCGACGACCTAGTTTCCACATTAACGCTTGCTCGTTTGCTATATAGGTAATGTCACGACCCGGCCCGATTAGCTTGTATATACGAGGCGGGAACGAAGTCGGACGATCAAAATGATTTAATCATCATATTTCAAATAAAACATTTTCCAAAAGACTTCAATATGAATATAAAATCGCCTCTAAACTCTTTTCAAAACATGTATATAACATTCAAACCATTACCAAAAAAAGTTCATGTACAAGGTGGTATAAACTTAATCTATTCATTCATGATAAAACCACCCAAAAATTTATAACAAAAAAAAAACAGTAAGAACCTGTCACCCAAAATTTAAAAAAAAAAAAAAAAAAAAAAAAAAAACAGTAAGAACCTGCCACCCGTTGCGCGACCACTACAGGAAAAATGCCGATTACCGGTGGTTTATTGACCACCGATTTTAACGGCGGTTTCGCCACCATCTTTTACTAGCGGCCTAACCGGTGGGTTTGTTCTGTAAAGCCGCCAGTACTAGCGACGGTTTAAAAACCGCCGGACGTCAATATAAACCGGTGGTTTAACGGCGGCTGCGCCGCCGGTGATAAGGTATAATGGTACCGGCGGTCCGGACCGCTGGAATACCGCCGGTAAAGGCCCTAAAACGAACAGACCCGCAATTCACATTTCATTTCTATTCTCTCCTTCTCTCTCTCATTTCGGTCGCTCTCCTGTCGCCTCCGCCCGCATCGCTGGATCGCGCTCCATTTGTCGCCACCGACGAAGTATCTCCGACCGCCGACCCCACACCGGCCGCCTCTCGCTCGGTCAACCTTTGCTGTCACTTTCCACCGTCGGTCTCACTCCGAATCTCACACCGCCGGCTGCCCTAGGTTTCGTGTGAATTGAACAAAAATCAGTAATTTAAGGTATTCTTTAACGTTTTTCTTTGATTATTTGTTCTCACTAGACATTTATAAGAGTTTTTAATATTTTGGATGATTTAGGTAGTAATTTCGACATATGCAAGAGGTAATGTTGTAATCATTTAGGTATATCTAGATTTTCTATTTATTAAGTGTTAATTTAGTAATGATAGATCTAATTTGTTGATTGTGACTTTGGGTTAGAGCAAGATAGGAAGAGAGAGATTGAGAGAGAGAAAAGAGAGGGAGAGGGAGAGATAAAAGAGAGAGAGGGAGAGAGAGAGAGAACAAGAGTGATAGATAGATAGAGAGATATATGAGAGAGCAAGAGAGAGGGAGAGAGAGAGAGAGAAAAGAGAGGGAGAGTGAGAGAGAGAGAGAGAAAAGAGAGGGAGGGAGAGAGATAACAAGAGCTAGCATTGAGATGAGAGAAAGGGAGTGAGAGAGAACAAGAGAGATAGATAGATAGCAAGTGTTAGAGAGAGCGAGAGAGAGGGAGAGTGAGAGAGAGAGAGAAAAGAGAGGGAGAGTGAGAAGAGAGTGAGAGCTAGGGAGAGAGAGAGAACAAGAGAGAGAGGGAGAGAGAGCGATAGTTAGAGAGAGAGAGAGGGGTAGAGAGAGAGAGCGAGAGTGAAACGAGAATATATGAGAAAAATTTGGAGTAGCTCCTGTGGTACATAAGATTAGATAGAGTTGCCTTATTTGATTTGGTCGCATAATTGTTAGATTTGATACATGTTAAGAAAGTTGTAGGCATCAAAATGAACTTTTATTCTTTAGATGCATGTAAATTAGTTTAATTTCATGTAGTTGATAGTTGATGTAGATAATTAATTTGTGTTGATTTGATACATGCCATGTGGTGGGATAAAGAATTGATATTGTTGTTGTTGTTGATAGTTGATGTAGATAGTTAGTTTGGTCCGCTTGTAGCCCTATGTGATCACCCATAAGATGGATGCGTAAATAAGATAGTTTGGTCCGCTTGTAGCCCTATGGGATCACACATAAGATAGTTTGGTCCGCTTATAGCCCTATGGGATCACACAAGCTATTATATAACAACTTTCTTGGATTAATGCTTTTTGCTATGGAGATCAATTTCATTGAAAATTAAATTGAGTAAATTCACTCATCCACCTAAATTATAACATGTTTGCACATGCATGTATTCTAATAAATGAAGAAACACAAAAATTCTTTGAGTTATTATATTCAGCTCAAAAGCCAATTTGGGATGGTTGCGGTACACATTCGGAATTATCCATTGCAGTGAGGAAGATAAGTATTAAAACTGGGTATAATATTCTCTGTGATTATTTTAATGACTTTGTTGGTGTTATGAAAGAAACTAATCCAGCGGACAATTTAATTCCCTTAGACTTGTACCGAACAAAAAAATTAGTATCCAAGCAGGGTCTCACTGCTACAAAAATAAATTGTTGTATCAATGGATGTATGTTATACTACAAGGATGATGCAGCAGAAGTTTTTGGAGTTTTAGAATAAAAAAAATATTTTAATAAAACTAATTGTAACTCGCATGATGATTTTGTACGAGCTAGAGAAAGTCGGCAGTCCACTGGCGAGGGATTATCTTCTGGATCGGCCCACATTTCTAAGTATCAAACATGGTCAGAAGTTGTTGGTGGAAGACAGAGGGGGAGGGTATATGGCATGGGTTAACAGGCTTATGCTATTGAGGGCAGTTCATACACCTCTGCATTTCATGATCCAAGTGGAGCTGAAGAATTTATAAGTGAGAGGGTTGCAGCGCTGACTAGGGAGATTGAAGAGATGAGAAGTGTTCAATTTAGAGAGATTGAAGAAATGAGAAATGTTCAAAATGAAATGCAAGCAGAGCTGCAATCATATAGAATTGAAAATTAAAGGAAGAAGGAGCAAGAGGAGCAGCCATCTCCAGACAGTGAGGATACAACTGAGGATTAAATCTTTTTTATGTTTGATGATTATATTTAGAACTTGTGATTGTAACCTTATTGAATTTAGAACTTGGTGAACTTGTTTTATGTTTGATGAACTTATTTAGAACTTTTAATGTTTGATTGTAAACTTGTTTATTTAATTTGTGGTTATGTATATAATTATGATGAATATAGCGGCGTGTTGCCCAAAATATCTTATTATCTATTGCTATTTCTGCAGGTTTAGAATTTAGGGTGAACCTCCCTCAAATAGAGGGAATGCTGTCAAATTTTTTTTTTTTCAGGTGCTACAGGTTTTCGGCGGCTAACCGGCGGTTTGGCCGCCGGTAACTATGATACCGCACGGCTTAAGCTATGCCGCCGATAATTCCCTTAAACCGCCGATACTATACCGGCGGTTACCGACGGCTTCCGGCGGTTATCCGTTGAAAACCCGGCGGTGTATGCCGCCGGTACTACCGTCGGCTGTGACCGCCAGTGCCATCAGTAAAATAACTGGCGGTGTACCGACGCTAGACGGCGGTTAAGCGAACACACGACGGCCTCTTTAACCGCCGGCATACCGTCGGTAAAGTGACCGCCGGTTAGCCGTCGGTAATATAACCGGCGGCTTAATGGCCGGAGAACCGCTGGTTACAAATTCGGTAGTCACCGGTGGCATACGCCGCCGAAAAACCGCCGCCTAATAGAACTGCCGGTAATAAGCCGCCGGTAAAAGTTTCCTACGCCAATTATACCGGCGGTTTAAAAACCGCCGAAAAATCGCCGGTAAAATTTAAAACCGCCAGTTTTGCCTTCCTAACCGTCGGTGTTTGGCATTATTCTTGTAGTGGACGACTATAAGTAAACCTCGGGTGATCCGCCATCACTTGTGAGAGGGTTCTCCTGAAAATTTTCCAAAACTCGGGAGTGAGCTACGCTTAGTAGAAATTTCTAATCATAAACATGCTCATAAGACTAAAAATGAAATGTACATTTTTAAACTAAAGGGGTCCTGTTTTTCTTTTTCTAGTCATGCTATCTTGTTTATGTCATATGAATGAGAAATCATTTATGTACCATATGCATGTGTCATTTGATATGTATGAAATGAATGTCGTCTCAAAATACTTACTTATTATTTTATACAACCGTTCCGGAGTACCATGGGTGTACTGATCAGGTACACAAACCTCTTTTGGCCATTACTTCCTTTTTCCTCTTTTGCCCCAAGGGCCATAATGTGCTTTTGCACCATCTTTGGTACTCCGTTATCCATCATACACAATCTTTTCATATGAACATACATTCCTTTCTTTTCATATAAAATGTTTGACATGAAATCTTTAAACATGAATTTGATAGCACTTAAGCATGAAAGAAACAATGAAGTATTTTGCATGTGTAATAAATATTCCATTTCTATAAAACATGTGATAAATATTCTATTTCTATAAAACATGTCATAAAGGCTTTAACTTATAAAATGATATAACATGAAATAACAAATGAACAGGTAAGGAAAAGAATTCCTACCTCCAAAAATTATGAATTCCTCCTCTTTTCCTCTTTAATTACTCTTCTTCTTCTTGCCACCACCTAAAGAAAAATAATTTAACTTAAACCTTGCCAAAATAAAATTTCTAATTCTTTTAGAAGCTTCCTATAATCTTCATACACCTATTCTTAAGGTACAACATCATCAACCTCCTACCAAACTTTGATGTTTTTATTGATGAATTTCGGATTTAAATAAAATATAAATTATAGGAACCTAAAAATTTATCCAATTCATCCTAAGTCCTTCTAAAACATTCCCCTTTATTGTACATAATAATAAATCATTATTATTTTCGGAATTAAATCATAAAATAATTAAGAAAAATATTTTTCTTGTCAAAATTGCAATTTCTTTTATTTAGATACCTCTCTAAATTATTTAGAATGGCTTTAGTGAACATGCAATACAAAATCCCTAAGTTAGGAAAAAACCCTAAGCTTTTTCTAATTTTCCCACTCAATTTCGCTAAATGAAAAACCATATTTTTGATACCATAAGGCTTCCCTTAAACTCTTCTAGCCATTCCTATAAAAATTTCATCAAAATGAGAAACCCTAAAATTCAGATTTAGTGTTTTCCTTCACGAAATCATCAACTTTAAAGCATAAAATTATAAATCTAAGCAAACCCTAAAGGTTTTCTAAAGAAATCCCGAAGAAAAATCAAACCCTAAAATCTTGCTTCAATAAAAACTCAAGAAAACTTCATGATTCTACAAAAAAGAACTTACCTCTCTTCTTCCCTAGGCCTCCCAAACGATTTTCCTAAAGAAGCTCGCCGGAAAACTCGCCGGCCGCCGGTCTTCGTGCGTCTCCCGTCGCCCTCCCCCTTTCTCCCGTCCGCTCCTCTCTCATCGCCGAACAAAAACAACAAGGGACTGAAATGTTCGGTCCCTTAGGCGTGAGAATGGCTTAAGGAGAGATATGAAGGGAAGTTATGCATGTGCCCCTCATCCTATCACTCTCCCTAATAAGCCTTGAAGGGTAAAATGGGGAGAATGGCTAAATGTTACTTAAACGAACTTCGACGAATTTTAATTTCAAAACCGTGCGAAATTTAATATAAGTTCTTTATACCGTTTCGATCGAAATTTTGAGACTAATTTAATAAAATTTATTTCGTCGAATTTCGATGACATCAAAATTTCACTTAAGTTCGTCGCAGCGCATCGAAATGCGTGTGATGCACTCAAATGACGAATTCCGGGTTTTACAGGAAACTTGTTCAAATTCGCTCCTTTGATGACCTTTCCTTCATACTGGATTGGAAGTTACGACAATTTAACGGGGAGCTTGCTTGCTGTGTAGGTAACTTTCTTTCTTTCTCTTATAACGTTGTGCATTAATCATCATCATGTGTTGGAATTAGCTAGGGATATGCATAATATGTAGGAATTAATCATCATCTGAATATAGTTAGGGATTTATGCTCTTAGATTGGGTGATCCCGTTAGTTTGATAAAGATAGTGAGATTTTAGAGGGAAGGAAAGATAAGGGAATTGAAATTTGAGTAAAGAAAAGTTTTGAAATCCCTCTCTTTAAATATAACAACTAGATCGTACAAAATGATCAGGTTCAATCAATTTGTTCAATCCAAGTCATTCAAAATGTTTGTCTTATCATATAGTATGATCAAAATTGTGCTAGTTGATTAGAGAGATGCCCATCCCGAGGTGAGATCTCAGATGGACGTTATAACCCTTTTCATTGATGAAATTTGGCATTTTCAATTAAATACATAACTTAAAACTATTAAAGCGCCGTAACAACATTAGTTCCAATAAATATTACAACATTATCTAATATATCCAAATTATATGTAAGTCAATATATGGATATATTTCCTGTATTGAGAGGTGGATTTAAACATTATATAGTTATATTTAAAAAAATAATATGTTGTAGTGGGTTAGTAGGAACATAATATATATATATATATATATATATATATATTCAAAAATAATATATATATTTTTTTTCAATTTACTTCCTTAACTCCAAGTCCCCCTTCCGACTATAAATACCCCTATTGCGGTATGAAAAATTTTCTCCTCTCCCCTTCTCTCCTCTCTTTCTACAACTTTATTACAGCAGAGGCATTTCCCTGGTCCTATATAGGTGTTATCCCCCATCCAGTTCTTGGACCCCTTTCTATACAAAAGGAATCCCTTCTTCCTTTCACCCCCTTCCCCTTCATACTTCTACATATACATAAGGCTTTCCACTATTTTAGATAGGTGTCATCCCTTATCTAATTATGGTGTCCCTCCCTATATATACAGAAGTGATGACAGGTGATCACCCCTCTTTGAGAGATCTAATGACTAAGGGAGATACACATCCTGCTACACAAAATGATGATGAGTGGAGGTCCTGCGAGGTGGCTAAGACTAATGATGTTGTGACTATCATTACTGATGATTCCATGATTATTTTTCATAAGAAGTTTCATTTTTCTAATGATCTCGTTGTGATTGCTCCTAAAATATATAATTGTGCATGCCTTCCTCTACTAAGATACTTGATTATCTACGAGATTAATTTGTGAGCGAGGCTACAATTTCCACCATTTTTAAAGTAAATTGATATTTCAACAATGTACGGAGTAAGTTTATCCCAATTTTTGTACAAATCCATGTCGATCACAGAGGGATTGATTATTTTTTTAGAGATCTAGGGGAAGTTCTAACCCCATAATGCCTTTCTCGGATGGGCTGATTTACTTATGATGTATAGGGACGCACATTCAGATCTAAATGGTTGGACATTCATACTATAGATTAAAGACTTGGGCCTGTGCATTTTTCTTTGCAAAAAATGATTAGAGTCTTTTAGTGAAAGAGGGAAAGATGAAGGATTTGCCTATTCGTTTACATGTTGGAGCAGAATATATAATAAAGATGCTCAATGTTCTTGACGTTAAACATCTTCTATATGACATGCGCTACTTGAACATATATAAAGAAGAATAATTATTATTTAAAGTTGAGTTATCCATTCAAGTTGGGAATTTCAATACAATGATGTTGAAGAAGTCAACCAACATTTAGGAACCAACTGCCCCAACTTTAAAGGTTACTCCTAAGCCTCAAGCGAAGTGTGATGATCCTCAGGTTGTGTCCAAGAAGAATAAATTGGAGGGGTTAGAGAGAATCAATAAAGTTTTCTCTAACTCCTCCCTTGCTAAGTTGCATATTCCAAAAGATGTGTAGATTAACTAGTGTGTCGAACTTCACCGAGCTGATGACTTGGTGAATTGGCATTTATTTTTCATTCTTCCTTTTTTTTTGTATATATTAGGACTATCTCTTACAAATATCACCCCATTATTTTAGTTACAATGGTGTATAGAACTTGAGGTCAAGCTTACCTATTCCTTGAATGATTAGAATAATAAATTTGTGAAGATCAAATATCTTCAAGGAGAATATAAGTGGAAGTATGAATAAAATATTAAGGACATGAAAGTAGTGGAAGAATAGTTGGCTGAATGCATATCTGAGTTGGCTACCACAGTGACTTCTGCTGCTTTGTAGAATTAGTAGATAGAATGACTCCACATTAGGGGTGCAACCGAGTCAAGCCAACTCATGAGACGGCTCAAACTCGACTCGGTAACGGGCTCGACGAGTTAGGCTTATCGAGCTCGCGAGTCGAGCTCGAACATGAGTTCGAGATCGACCACTAATCGAGCTCGAGTTCGAACATGTATCGGACTCGGCTCGTCGGCTTGACGAGCTGCTCGACAGCAGCGCACGCAGAAATCCAATTCTCATGAGCGGGAAATCCAATTATGGCAAGCGAAAATCCAATTCTGGCGAGCGGGAAATCCAAATCTTAAAGCACGCGTGGATCTAGACGGCGGACGAGCTCGATACGACATCGTCGGACGCGACTAGAGCTCGGAACGACGATGGCTTTACTCGGGACAACGATGGTTCATGGATGAGCTCGGGATGATGGATCTTGGTGGCAGAGCTCGTCCAGAGCTTGTCGAATCTCGACTTGGTGGCAGAGCTCGTCAGATCTCGTCGTGGCAGAGCTCAGGCGACGGATCATGACGGCGGAGCTCAGGAAGATTACGGACAAGCTCGTGATGACGGTTCTTGACGCCGGATGGGACTTTGAGTTCGGGACGACGACTCTCTGCTCGATGAAGGACGAGCTTTGAATGACAATGGACCTCGGGATGACAGATGCGACAAAGAGTGACGGAACTCGGGACGATGGAAGAGATGACGGGCTCGACGAGCCGCTCAACTTGAATTCGAGTCGAGCTCGAGCTCAGATTTTGAACTCGACTCGAGTTCGAGCTCGAGCTCGAGCTCGGGTTTTGATAGTCGAGCTCGACTCGAACACCCCCTAGCTCGAGCTTGACTCGACTCGTTTGCACCCCTACTCCACATTGACCTAGTGGATGCGCAAGTAACGATTAACTAACATACGAAGGATTAGTAGATCTCTAGATAGAAGATAGTGACCATTAAAGCTGAAAATAAGAGATTCATAATCTTATAGCTGAGAAAATAGTTGTTCTGTCGAAGGAAAATCTGGATCATGATCTCCAAGAGTCATCAAAGATTTGAAGAAGTCTATAGTCTTAAAGAGCATTATCCAGGATCACATTAAGGAGGCTTGTAGTTACATATATGATATGGAAGTGAATGCTTCAAAGTACCAATATATTGATGAAGGATTTATTCAAGGTTTTTTGAAGGTAGTTTGTCTAGCTAGCTAGTATAGTGCAAGATCGGAATTGAAGTTAAATGGTTAACACTCGATTAGACTTCTGATGATTTCTCTTAAGATTCAAGTGATGATGATATTGAAAGTAAGATAAGGAAGGTTTTTTCTAGTGATAATAAAGTTATAAATATTGTATAGTATTTATTTACCACTAGTTATATCATTTTATCTATATTAGTTGTTATTATATATATTAGATGTTTATGTTCATATATATAATCTTTTATGATATGATAAAGAGTCGTTGATGATTTTTATTTTATTTCTAGTTGGATGATGAGAAATATTTCAGTGAACTCACTCAACCTAAGTGAATTTGATCATCCACTTAAGGTGCTTGACCTATCCAAGGTTGCTAGTCTTTGCTTAATGGCATTTAACCCATATGAAAGAGGTCAAATCAAAATTGCCTGTGGGTTGATTATCAATTGATTGAGATGTAGTAAAGATTATATATTTCTTGAATCAAGCATTTTAAGATTTAAATGACTCCCACCTAACATGTTTGACCAATCTGAGGTTATTATTCAAAGTATTATTTGATGCTTTTCAACTTGTGTGTTCAAGAGATTAGATCAAATTCCCCTAAGATTATCCAGTGATTGAGTTGTAATAAAGATTATATATTTTTCAAATTAAGAATTTTAAGATTGAAGTTTACAGTGTGTGCGAAATTTTCATTGCAATCTTACTTAGAGAAGAAGATAATGTAAATAAAATTTCACAGTATTAAACAATACTACAGTTCCTTAATATAACTTAAGGATACAGATGTTATAATTAAACTAGACAATACAGGGGATCTACTACACTTGACATAGAAGATGTATAATACCTAAAATAAGTATTATTATTATTATTATTATTATTATTATTATTATGTACTTATAGTAATTGCTAAGATTCTCTACATTTCAAATTTGAGGGTGCATCTTTCCTTTAGCATTCTTCAACTTGAAAGTTTCAAGCTTAACCATGCATGGTTGCCACCAAACAAAGATCTTCTCATAAAGGAGAGAGTTTATTATATTGAGGGCCTTTTCCTATTGCTCGCTATTGTACATAACTAAGTCTCCATTTGAAATACATCAAGGTTTCATCATTTAATTATAGTGATGGAAAATGTTTTAGTGGTATATAACAACTCTGAGTGTTGCCATATCTCTTGTTTCTTGAAGGAGATCTAAATTATTTATGAGCTTTTTCTCATCGCTATTGAAGTTAAAATTTTGAACTCTATAGTTTGAGACTCTAATATCGACTGGAATGAAAAATTTTATACCAAAGTAAAGATTATATCGGGTTTCTCCTTTTGGAGTTCTCGCTATGGAATAATAAGCCCAGATGACATTTAAGAGTTTATAAGCCCATTACCCCCAACCTTCCCCAGATGTGTCTACAATCCCTTGAATATAGTTTGATTTTTTACTTTCATTTATCCATTTTCCTTAGGATGAACCATGGTCATATACACCAGTTGAATATTGAGATTTTTATAAAATGTCATGAATATTATTTCAATGAATTAAGTTTCATTATCTTTGATTTTGGCCAAAGATTCAGCCTCCACCTATTTAATAAAGTAATCAATGGCCAGGATGATGAATTTATGTTATCTAGTAGTTATAAGAAATTGCCCATTATATCGATTCTCTATTGGGCAAAAGGCTAGGGATTTTAAAATGATGAAAGTTTTGTGGCAAACAAATGAGTGAGATTGGAATGTAGTTGGTAGCTATTACACTTCTATGTAAATTCTAGAACATCATGCTTTATTATGGGCATGTAAAACTCTTATCTCATGGTCTTATAGGTTAATGCTCTTTCCCTAGATTCTCTCTGTATATACATGAATGAACTTCTCTAAGTGCATAATAGGTCTCTAAAGGTGGAAGGCACTTAAGATATAGTCATGTGAATGCTCATTTGTATAACTCTCCACCAATAATAGTGAAGTTTGTTGCCTACCTCTAAAATTGTGTCGTAGTTATTGGATATTCAGGAAGCACACCATCTTGTAAGAATGATAAGATGGTATTGATCCAAGAAGTCTCTCTTGGTTTGTTGATCAATTGTGTAAACCACGGATCTTGGATACTCGGGAAGTGAATATCCTCGATGAACTTTTTTCTTGAAAGTGACACTACTTGTAGATGTAGTAAGTTTGGAGAGAGCATTTGCTCGTGCATGCATTCTGCTCTTGAAAGATATGAATGATTTGATGCTTTCCTAGATGGGCCAAAAGCAACTTCATTATCTTACAGTACTAATCCAGCTGTAGGTTCAATCAAAGTTTGTATTTAAGGGTACTTTATTATGGGGAGATCATCAAAATGTTGGTATTGGTGCCAGAACTCCCAGAGCTCCATCGACATATAATGTACAGCACGGGGAAGAATGAGAAGTAGCTAGGGGTTCATTAGAGAAAGGAATGGTGCACTCGACCACAAAATTTGCTAGTACCAGAGACTTGATATCAGGATTAGGAAAGTAATGGATGATGAATTATCCTAGCTCCATTGATAACTTGATTAATTTATCATATGTTTCTAATTTTTTAAGGATGTTTTTGAGGCTTCCGCTATTTGCGAGTTGGGATACTCGAATAGCGCCCCTCTTCGCGCGTAGAAACCTACGGGATCTCCCCCTCCGGCTTACTGACGGCTGAGGCTTCCATTATTTGCGAGTTTGGAATTTTTTCCTACTCAAATAGCTCTCCTCGTCGCGTGCAGAAGCCTACGGGATTTCTTCCTCCCCCTCCGACTTACTGACGGCTGAGGCTTCCGTTATTTGCGAGTTTGGAATTTTTTCCTACTCAAATAGCGCTCCTCGTCGCGTGCAGAAGCCTACGGGATTTCTTCCTCCCCCTCCGGCTTACTGACGGTGAGGCTTCCGTTATTTGCGAGTTGGAATTTTTTCCTACTCGAATAGCGCCCCTCCCCGCGTGCAGAAGCCTACGGGATTTCTTCCTCCCCCTCCGGCTTACTGACGGTGAGGCTTCCGTTATTTGCGAGTTAGAATTTTTTTCCTACTCGAATAGCGCCCCTCTTCCCGTGCAGAAGCCTACGGGATTTCTTCTCCTCCCCCACGGCTCTCTGGCGGCTGAGGCTTCCGCTATTTGCGAGCGGGAAATTTCCCCTGCTCGAATTAGCGCCCCTCCTCGCGCGCAGGAGTTACGGGATTTGAATGGTATTTAGGCGGAAGTTTGCTGGCGAGTAGTAGTCCGCCGACGAGGAGAAGTCCGACGACAAGTAGAAGTCCGACATCGGGTAGAGGTACTGCCTTGGGTAGAAGACCGATGAAGATTCGTCGACGAGCAGAAGTCCGACGACGAGTAGAAGTCCGCTGACGAGCAGAAGTCCGACGACAAGGAGAAGTTTGACGTCGGGTAGAAGTTCAACGTCGGGTAGAAGACTGACGAAGATTCGTCGACGAGTAGAAGTCTGCTGGCGAGCATAAGTCCGAAGATGCGTAGGAGTCTTCCGACGAGCAGGAGTCTAACGACAGGGAGAAGTCCGACGTCGGGTAGAAGTTCAACTTCGGGTAGAAGACCGACGAAGATTCGTCGACGAGCAGAAGTCCGACGACGAGTAGAAGTCTGCTGTCGAGCAGAAGTCCGACGATGTGTAGGAGTCTTCCGACGAGCAGGAGACTGACGACAGGGAGAAGTCCGATGTCGGGTAGAAGTCCGCTGAAGAGCAAAAGTCTGACGATAGGGAGAAGTCCGTCATCGGGTAGAAGACTGACGAAAGTTCGTCGACGAGCAGAAGTCCGACGACGAGTAGGAGTCCGCTGATGAGCAGAAGTCCGACGACAGGGAGAAGTCAGGTGTCAGGTAGAAGTCCGTTGACGAGCAGAAGTTCGACGACAGGGAGAAGTCCATCGTCGGGTAAAAGACCGACGAAAGTTCGTCGACGAGCAGAAGTCCGACGACGAGTAGGAGTCCGCTGATGAGTAGAAGTCCGACGGCGAGTAGGAGTCTTCTGAAGAGCAGAAGTCTTCTGACGAGCAGAAGTCTGACGACGAGCAGAAGTCTGCTGACGAGCAGAAGTCCGACGGCGAGTAGGAGTCCGCTAACGAGCAGAGGTCCGACGATAGGAAGAAGTCCGACTTCGGGTAGAAGTTCAACGTCGGGTAAAAGACCGGCGAAAGTTCGTCGACTAGCAGAAGTCTGACGACGAGCAGAAGTCCGACGTCGGGTAGAAGTCCGCTGACGAGCAGAAGTCCGACGTCGGGTAGAAGTC
>NW_021318921.1:184223-193235 GCF_001605985.2 Dendrobium catenatum
CGACTACGGTCTCCGGCCGACTACGGTCTCCGGCCGACTACGGTCTCCGGCCGACTACGGTCTCCGGCCGACTACGGTCTCCGGCCGACTACGGTCTCCGGCCGACTACGGTCTCCTGCCGACTACGATAAACAAACCTGTATATGTAACTCTTACCATGTAATGCAATCTATATGATGTACATTTGCTACATCAATCCAAGGCCTTCTCCCAAGGAAGGGCCTCATTTGTAATCGACTACAAATACTAGTGGATTCATTCAAACTGGGTCAGGCCCCGTGGTTTTTCCCCCTTTTTAGGGGTTTTCCACGTAAAAAACTCTGGTGTCTCTTATGAATGCTACACCCTCTCACTTATCTGTTTGTGTGCTGGATCTTCGTACAATGCTAAGACGTTAAACTAAATATTTCTCTACCGTCGCGAATACTCCAGGACGCAACAGTTCTTAATCTTAGGAGCTTTGTCCCTAAGAAGACCATTCAAACTCGATTCTTGACTTGACCACTTGAATATTTTACATAGGTTATGATAAGATTTGTCAGTCCTACCTCATTGTATTTCTTTTCTTATCTTTTCTTATGAAATTACATATATAAAAGAACACCTTTATATCATATTCATTTTTTCCACAACATTTTTACATCATATCATTCTTGAGGATATAATTTATATTAAACCTTTCTTCTCTATCATAGGAATTCTCTAACATAAGCCCCCATAGTTAATTTAAATGCATAGGCTCATTATCATTAGAAGAGTATCCTCTCTAAATAATATGATCCTCTTTAAAAAAATGATAAATATTTATTCATCTGTTTAATAATTTATTTTTATTTTCTTAAAATGCAACATATATAATTAATTTAGCTAAAATAAAAAGAATATCACGATTCCAAATAGAGCAGAATTGAAAGTTTTTAACTATATTACTGTCAACTAAAATAATTGCACTTTATGTGGCCATATATCATGATAATGATAAATATTTACTAAATATTTTTTTTTTTAATTTATTCAACAATTATTTATAATTTTTTGCAATAAACTCCTCTAACAATAATTTATTTAATGTTGACAGAAAAATAATCCTTTCAATTACAGTGGCCAAGTCGTGTCATGATAAGGACCAGAAGTTAATAGCAGTCGCAACTACTCTGTGCGCGTGGACCTATTTTTAGGTCCGGTGTAAGGACATAGAGTAATGTCCGGTCGGAGGCAAAATTCCATCAAAAAATTCGGTATTTGCTCGGTATTATTTGATAATAACGAGGAATACCGCTCTGTGAAGATCAATACCGAGTTATACCGAGCAATACCGAGTTGTACCGAGTTTTTCCTAGGAAAAACTCGGTACAACTTTTGTATAACTCGGTATTGCTCGGTATAGCTCGGTATAACTCGGTATTGGGTCTTCACGTGATGATATTCCTCGTTATTGTTTGGTATTGCTCGGTATTTGCTCGGTATAACTCATTTTTTGGCGCGATTTGGCCTCCGATCGGACGTTCCTCTACGTCCGGTCGGAGGACGTAATAATATTGTTCGTGCGCGTGAGAGAGAGAGAGAGCAGCTTTGTTAATTACGAAAAAATCCTTGGAATTAACTTTTGATGTAATGAAGCTTTTCATTTATAATAATATCTAATAGGGCTTATCTCCCAAAATTTTGGGAGTCAAAGAAATATTTGTATTTTCTTGTTCTTGTTTTTAAATAAATATTTTTATCATTTAAATAAAAATAAAAATTATTTAGTTAAATATTTTATAATAAAATTCTTACAAATATTATAAATCCTATAAAATTAACCAAACACAAACGGGACATGGACATGAACATCTATAATTTTAAATAAACTAAGGCTTCATTTGGAACAATTTTTTAATGCTTTATAAAACAATTCATTATTACAATTTTTTTAATTTAAAAATTATATACTAGAAAGCTACTTCATAAAATAATAAAAAAATTATCACAAACGAAGTGAATTTTTTTTTTTATTAAAACAACTCTTTAATATAAAAAAATTTGTATCATAAAGATTATTTAAAAACAATAAAAAAGTTATTCCAAACGAAAACTATTTTTTAACAAAAACCAAAATTTTTGGATTGAGCTTGAATCAAATTTAAACAGGCAAATAATAAATAAACTCAAATATTAACAAACAGTGGCGGAGCTAGAAATTTTATTTGGCGAGGCGAGAGAGGAGTGAAAGAGAAAACAAAAGCCATGACCGAGGCCGTAGGTCACCAGAGAGAAGCAAAGGTCTATTTTTTTTTTTAAAACCCCTTTTAGCCGACCATTTTGTATTATTTCTAGTCAAAGCAGCTCCCCCCTCAAATGTGAACAAACATATGCTCGGCTCAATTTGTTTGCAGCCCTAAAATAAGTGAATTGTCCCTTGTATCAATTAGTTATTTATTTATTTTGAGCAATTTACCTTAGTATTTAAAAAAAAAGAAATTATTTTTAAAATGATTTAAATAATTTATTATTATTTTTTATCATGAGAACGTGAATTCTTTCAGTGAAAGCTTTAAATTCTAGTGAGATTCCGCCAGCACTAAGGCACCGTTCATGGGAGGACCATTAGGGCACTTATGTCATTTCATGACACACGTGTGGCTTACCGCTTATGCATGTCTTGCATGAAGGTAGGGATGTCAATTCGGGTCAATGGGTCGGGTTCTGGTCAAACCCGAAACTGACCCGATACTATTCGGGTTAACCCGAACTCGGCCCGTTTTAAAAACGGGATAGGTTTCCGAACCCGAACCAGACCAGATTCGGATCTGGGTCACCCGACCCGACAAGAATGACCCGGGTTGAACCAAAATTGCTAGTTTTTTCGGGTAAAAAAAAAGGGTCAATATTCAATTTTCGGGTCAAAACAAGTAAAAAATGGGCCAATCTCGGATTTTCGGGTCAAATATTTGTTTTCGTGTCACTTTCGGGTCAATTTCGGGTTACTGGGTCAACACGAACCCGACTCGATTTTTAAAACGTGTTGATTTGTTGAACCCGACTCATTTCAGGTTCAGGTTGACCCGAACCCGGATTTTTCCCGGTCGGATTCGGGTCATGTTTCGGATCGTCAAAAATTGACACCCCTACATGAAGGTGAACCATTCGTTTTGAAATCTAACATTTTTAGTCATCAATTGTACGTGCGGAGTCCGGATGCGTCTGAAGGTTAATTCAAACACACCATGCATGTTATTAAATGTACCATGTTTTGGATGATGTGACACGCCAGATTGGCCTTTGGAAGAGTTCGAACACCGCACGTAATATTTTTTTTTTCTTTTGTGATAACTTTCTCACTATTTTTAAAAGCCGTTTTATAAAAAAAATTAAAGATCAAATACATTTATACTAAAAATTTATTTTAGAAAACAGCGAGAAAGTTATCTCAAATGAGGACTTAGAGTTAAACTAAAACTATCATCTTCCACCATCAATTTTTTTTCTAAAACCAAGCTAAAAAAAAAAAAATTCAACACCAAAATTATCAAATAATTAAATTATAATATCTTGATATATTTTGTATGAAAACAAGATTATTTTTATGATAAATATTTTTAATTTCATATATAGTGTATTATCTCTACATAAAATAATATTTATCATTTAATATATTGACAAAAAAAATCTTACGATCATAAATTTGAAATATTATTTTTTTAATATTTATCTTCATTTTCAAATGCTTAAATTTTGCTCGAAGTAACTCAAAGATGTATTATTATTTTATAAAAATATAGAGCATATTTTTAAAAGTGTTGATTTTTCCCTCTACTAATTTTTTTTTTTCCAACTATTTCTTTAATTGTGATCATATCAAAATCAATTTATAATTGATACCTCTTAAAAAAATCACCTTGATCAGGCGTTAATCTCAAGGCATATTTGAACTGAAAACTTTCAAAATTAAATTTGAGATCATCTAAACTTTGATCTCAGCAACCTTATAGCCAAACAAAATGTCTCGACAAGATAACCCCAATGATATGAAAATTGGCCCAAATTGAATCCAAATGGACTTGAACTAAGGGATTGAAAAGATGGGACTATCCTAAGCCGTGTGAGCAACATACCGTTGCTCCCCACTACCTCAGTACCGTAGTCGTTCTTTACCTTTTATGTTATGCACATTCTCTTTCCAGTTTTTTAATTTCCCTATTTCAAATAGCAATTAGTTAGCTGCCAAGTAGAAGAAATATATACTCAGGACTTCTAAAATAGTGATATATGAAAAACCATACTTACTACTATTACTGTTCCATTGGAATCATATTTCTTTCTCTAACCCTCTTGCAGGTCCTCTTCGGTGATCCTCTTCAGAACGGTCTACTCCGGCAAGGTCGCGCGGGTAAGGGACATCAGGTTGGTATCAGAGAAAGCGTCCGGGAGATGGCTGCAGAGAGTTCTCGAAAGGCTTCCGACGATAATCGAAGCTTGGATGCCGTGTGTGCAGTGCAAGCTAGCGTCGCTCGACAACTGATGGAATTGAGGGCGGACTTCAATTGCCTATGGACGTAATTACGTAATGATATTCAGGATTTTAAAACCTCCAATGGCCACATTCCTGCAATGGGTCATCACCAGCCAGTAATAGCTCCAGTCATGAGGATTCCTCCTGGCTGAGCGGGTTACCATCGGCCACATCGCCCTGGTGTAAGGGATATTTCTGATTCGGATGAGGAGATTCACCATCAACTTCAGGGCGACTTTACCAAATTAGAAGATGAAGGGTATACTCATCAGACCGATAGTCGCAGATTTTGCGGACATCGACAGGGTGGGCAAGCTGAATTCCGGGTTAAACTGGATATTCCCTTTTTTGAAGGAAGATCGCATATCGAAGATTACCTCGATTGGGAGCGAGCAATTGAATTGTCCTTTGAATACATGGAGATTAGCCCATAAAAGCAAGTTAAGTACGCTGCTTGTCGCTTGAAGGGAGGAGCAAGCGCGTGGTGGCTATAGCTATTGCAATCGCGTCGGAGAGAAGGTAGGTGACCAATTCGCAGCTGGTTCCGCATGAAGTTGTTGCTTCAAGGACATTTCCTACCCACTGACTATGAGCAAATGTTGTATGTGCAGTATTAGCATTGCTCTCAAGGTTCACGCTCGGTGAGTGAATATACTGAGGAATTTTATCGATTGAGTACCTTTATAATATGCAGGAATCAGAAAATTAGCTCGTTGCGATGTATATTGGCGGCTTGAAGGATGTAATACAGGACAAACTAGAATTAAATTCGGTCTGGACTCTCTCTCATGCAGTCAACTTTGCTTTGAAGGTTGAAACACAATTAACCTGTCATTATTGTAGCAACTCTGCCCGGAGGTCTTATGTTGAGCAGAATGCTGACCACAACCGGAATAGTATGACAGCTACCCGGCCATCCCCTACACTTCGAGCGCCTAATACACCAATTCCGAATCCAGGCCCCAATGTTATTGTGGAGCCGAAAGGGTCGGGCAAGGCACTTGTGCTAGTCAGAGAAAATCCATATAGCAGGCCCTACACCTTGAAATGTTTTTGTTGCTTCTAGCCGGGCACAAGTCCAACGAGTGCCCGAACTAACAATGAATTCAGATTTTAAAAGGAAACTCTCACACTGTTGAAGGCGAGCAGACCTTTGCTGAGCAAGATTCAGAGGCAAGAATTGAAGATGTTCATGGGGACAATGGCGAACCCCTCATATGTGTCTTACATATGTTATTGCTAGTGCCTATGAATCCTAATGCTTCTCAGCGTAATGCTCTTTTTATGACATGATGTACCATCCAACGTAAGGTCTGTGACCTGCTGATCGATAGTGGTTGTACCGAGAATGTCATCTCTCGGTCTGTCGTCCAAGAATTGCAGTTAAAGACAACCAGCAACCCACAACCTCACAAAATTAGCTGGATAAAAAAAGGGATGGACGTGGTTGTGATGCCCCAGATATCAATAGTGAAAGGATTCGTCTGACATTCTGATCGAACTCCATTCCAGTTGCCTTGCTCGGACCTAAAAATTTCAACCACATATAATGAGCTTACAAAGCCCAGCAGGTCACCAAAGCCTACAACTGAAATCAAAGCACGGCGATGCCATCAATATGCAGGTCAATCAAATCAAATCAATCAATGGTCAATGAGTCTATGCAGATACGGAAATCAGATCAAATCAAATCCATCAATAGTCAATAATCAATACAGCGGTAAAAACATCGATAAATCCATACGCCTCAGCAATTAAATCAGCAAGTGACTGGAAGCCAATATCTATCCATCGTAGCAGTGTCTATCAATCAATACTATCAGTTCAGTCAATATCAGTTCAGTCAATCGTGTCATCTAGTCAATTCGTTGAATCTATATCATCTGTCCAATCAATAGAATGGAATCGTATCCGAACAGATACTTGCAAATCAATCTATCGTTCAATCTCACTTATTTCTCGTCAATACGGCGGTGCATGTATCCATATCCATAAAGAGAACAATTCATTGACGACCACGAACGATGCTACAACAGTGGATCTGTATCAATCAATTTCTCCAGTCAATAGTATTAATTGGCTCCATATCTCAATAACAATCAAATCAATAATAACGATCAAATCAATACGTCATAAAAGCAATTGACATCAAATCAATACAATCGGCGAATACAAGTGAAATCAATCAATACGATTACTCATTACAATAAAATCATATACGACAATCAAAACGATAATTCAATAAACAATTAACCCAATCAATCAATCAATCAATCAATCAAGGATCGGCACTGTGAGACCTCATTCCTTTGCTGTAGCTGCTGGGAAAAGTGATTTTTCCCCAGGATCGGCTGGGACGATGGTGAGATCGTCCAGGCCGATCAGTGTATTGAAAACAGTTGATTTCTGGAATATTCTCTGGAGTGATTTCTGGACTGAATCGTCCGGGACGATAGTGAGATCGTCCAGGCCGATCTGCACTGTAGAAAATATCGTCCTGAGAATAGTTCTGGGAGTCGTCCAGGACGATCAATTTTGGTCTGATCGTCCCGGGACGATGTGGCGATCGGCCGGGCCGATCCCACTAATGATATAAGAAAATGAGCTCGTTTTGAGGAGAGAGAAAACATTTTTATAAATCAGATATTTTGAGGAGAGAGAAAGGGCGGAAAAGCAAAGGAAGAAGTCCGATCGGGGTCCGCGGAGCGATTTTCGTCGTTCGTTGCTGTTGGATATTTTGTTTGTCTCGCTGTAAGGATTCCGAACCCTACTTCTGTTTTCAGAGATTTTGAGATTTTGCAAAATGGTGCTCAGATTTGTGTTTTTGTAAGTGATTTTCGTACCCGGTTTGGTACTGGCAAAGATTTCACCGCGTAACTTTTGGTATGTTGTAGACGTGATTATTCTGCACGTTTTGATTATTTTCTGGCGGATTTCGTCCGGTTCGTTTTGGTTCTGCGGAGTTTTATTTTGACTGCAATTTATTATGATGTCCGAATTGGTTTGAGCAGTAGAAGAATAGTCTTAGAATGTTGCTGTGCACGTTCTGTATTAATTTGGTGAATTGTAATTTTTGGAGATTTTTGTGTAAATTTGACCGACTGCCGTTACTCTGCCCGATTTTCGTACGATTTCTGATTTGGTTGAAATTAATAGATTGAATTGATATGCGTATAACTATTGATATGATCATTTTTGATTTCTTTCTTATGGATTATTGCATCGATTATTGCATTGAACTGATTGATACTGAAAGACAAGTGGGAACATGGTTGAACGTTGGTTGGAGATAGACTTGACCTGTACAGGATGGTGGGCCGACGGGCTTTCCTTTAAATCATAGACCATAGATCATCGATATAACGATTGGGAGTTATAAGGAGTTTTATATGCCGACGGGCGGCCGACGGGCAAAAGAGTGACGACTCTTCTTGATAGAACCAACGTGCGGATATCTACAACAGCAATACGGATTCTACAACAGCACTATTGATAATAGCTAGTGTTTGTGCTTGTCGAGTAAGACCATTGTATGGAATTGCATGTGCATCATATGGATTTCCTGATATGCATTGATTTATTGATTTGATGGATTTATCGAATTGATTGCTTATCGTCCGGATTCATTGATTTCATCGATTGATTTCATTGATTGATCACTGAGCATGGCTACTATTGATTATTGATTATCGACATGATATGGATATGGACGGTATTGATTTATAGATTCATTGATATCATTGATTTTGCATTGATTCGACCTGCTACTGTAGATTTATCGTATTGTCCTTCCGATTGATTTGATCGACTTGATAGTATAGACTGGATTTGATTGATTGATCGATTTGACGGATTTATTGATTTATCGTATTGCTTTTCCGATTGATTTTCTCGACTTGATTGATTCATAGATACCGGCACCGACATTGATATGGATTCGTGTATTGTGATACGACAGGACAGAATATATGATTGTATCGATGTAGATACTCGAATCGTACATGATATAGATATGATATTGCATATGAATTTATTGATCGACAGATCCTGATAGGTTATTGATATATCTGATAATTGATTTCCTCGTGCCGTACATTGATCCGTCGTGCCGTTTATCGATGGATTGATTGAATGCCGTATGGATTTGATATCGAAATTGATTTCTTTGATTTCTATGCGTTGATGATTTCCATTTCTTGATTTGATCTTCAATTGATCTTTCGCTCGTACTGGATTCGATTGTTTATTTGGGATACTTGAGCTGATTGATATAATTTAGACTGCGAAAGTGCTTTAGTTGATTTGAGATGACTTCCCACTGTAGCATCGATACGTCGTCATTATTGAATCCGTGTAGTAGTCAATTGAACATACATTGGATTTGACTTGTTGCAAGATACTTTCTGACACGAAGTAATTATTGATTGATTTGATTATTATATGATGCTATTGACTGAAATAGATATTCAATTGAATAAGATAATATAAAGATGCAAAAATTGACTACTCTCTCATCA
>NW_021318921.1:195643-238276 GCF_001605985.2 Dendrobium catenatum
AATAAATCAATACAGATCGGGAAATCTATGCAATGCAATATCATATACATGCAATTTCATACAATGGTCTTACTCGACAAGCACAAACACTAGCTATTATCAATAGTGCTGTTGTAGACATCAACCAGATTAACTGGCTATTATCAATAGTGCTGTTGTAGACATCAACCAGATTAACTGGCTATTATCAATAGTGCTGTTGTAGACATCAACCAGATTAACTGGCTATTATCAATAGTGCTGTTGTAGACATCAACCAGATTAACTGGCTATTATCAATAGTGCTGTTGTAGACATCAACCAGATTAACTGGCTATTATCAATAGTGCTGTTGTAGACATCAACCAGATTAACTGGCTATTATCAATAGTGCTGTTGTAGAAATCCATAGATCAACCAGGTTAAACTGGCTATTATCAATAGTGCTGTTGTAGAAATCCATATTGCTGTTGTAGATATCCATACGTTGGTTTCTATAACCAACGTTCAACCAGGTTTCCACTTGTCTTTCAGTATCAATCAATTCAATCAATAGTCAATGCAATAATCGATGCAATAAGCAATATGAAAGAAATCTAGAACAATCATATCAATAGTCATACGCATATCAATCCAATCTATCAAATCCGGGAAAATCAGAAATCATACGAAAATCGGGCAGAGTAACGGCAGTCTGTCAAATTTACACAAAAATCTCCAAAAATTATAATTCACCAAATTAATACAGAACATGCACTCAATATTATAAGACTATTCTTCTACTGCTCAAACCAATTCGGATATCATAATAAATTGCAGTCAAAATAAAACTCCGCAGAACCAAAACGGACCGGACGAAATCTGCCAGAAAATAATCAAAACGTGCAGAATAATCACATCTACAACATACCAAAAGTTATGCGGTGAAATCTTCGCCAGTACCAAACCGGGTACGAAAATCACTTACAAAAACACAAATCTGAGCACCATTTTACAAAATCTCAAAATCTTCGAAAACAGAAGTAGGGTTCGGAGTCCTTACCACGAGATCTACACTTTTTCCAACAGCAGCGTCGGACGAAAAGCGCTCCGCTGCCTCCGAAACTCAACCTTTCCCTCTCTTTTCCTCTCTTTCTCTCTCTACAAAATATCTGATTTTATAAAAATGATTTTCTCTCTCCTCAAAACGAGCTGATTTTCTTATATCATAAAGCTGATCGGCCAGGCCGATCGTCAAATCGTCCCGTGACGATCAGACCAAAATCGATCGTCCCGATTGTCCTGGACGGTTCCCAGAACTATTCTCAGGACGGTATTTTGAACAGTACAGATCAGCCTGGACGATCTCACTATCGTCCCGGACGATCCTGGGAGGAAAATCCAAGTCAGAGAGGAACAGTAAGGGAACGAGGTCTCACAGTGGTAGTGTCCGATATGTGCCAAATCAGCTTTTCTATTGGCAAGCATTATGTTTGCGGAGTCCTCTGCGATGTCATTGACATGGACATTTGTCATCTCATTTTGGGCAGACCCTAGCAATACGATATGAATGCAATCTATGAATGCAGACATAATGTTTATACCTTCAAGTGGAAGGGAAGAAAACTCAGATTATGTCCTCAGGTTTTCACAACCTCAGAAACAGATCGAAATCCAAATACTGTGTTCCTGACCTCGAGTAAGTTATTGGTGCAATCTCAGCAAGATGTAAAGATGTTGTTGGTGCTAGTGGTATCCGACAGCCACAATGAGTTAACCCACGCGTGTTCTATGCCTGAAGTGAGAGTACTGCTAGACCGTTTCAGTGACATTCTTCCAAAGGAACTCCCATCCACATTACCTCCCTTGCGTTCTGTGCAGCATCAGATCAAGCTAGTTCCCGACGCCACATTACCAAACCTTCCGTACTATAGAATGAATCTGAAGGACTCTTCATCTTAAAAGGCATCATGGCAGAATTACTCGACAAGCAGCTAATCCTACACATTTTGAGTCCATGCACAGTACCTGCTCTCTTGGTTCCTAAAAAGGATGGTCAGTGGAAAATGCGCATCAACAGCAGGGCAATCAATAAAATTACAGTGAAATACAAGTTCCCCATTCCTTGGCTATCTGACTTGCTGGATCGTCTTACTGGAGCTGCGGTATTTTTTAAGTTGGACATGCGCAACGGCTTCCACCAGATTTGCATACGCCCCGGAGACGAGTGGAAGACCACCTTCAAGACGCATGATGGGTTATACGAATGGAAGGTAATTACCATTCGGTTTTTGTAACGTCCCGTCCACGTTTATGAGATTGATGCATGATGTGTTACAACCCTTTCTTGGCAAAATGTGTGTCACATACTTTGCTTACATTCTTGTGTTTAGTGCTAACATTGCAAACCACCTTTGTCACTTAGTCTTCGGCATCATAAACTATACCTAAATCCAGCAAAATGCAAATTTGCAACGTCAAAGGTACATTTCTTGGAGTTTATACTATCTGTGGACGGTGTGGAAGTCAAACTGCGGAAGGTTGCAGCTATTCGCGAATGGCCTGTTCCGCAATCTCTGTTTGATATTCGGGCTTTCATGGGTTGGTGAACTTCTATAGATGCTTCATCAAAGGATTCAGTATAATAGCATCTCCACTCACAGATTGCTTGAAATCAAGCAACTTCAAGTGGAATATTGAGCAGTAAGGTAGCTTTGATACATTAAAAGAATCCCTATGTTCGACCCCTGTAGCACTACCCAACTTTGATAAGCCATTCCATGTAGATATTGATGCTTTTGCTATAGGTATTGGGGTTGTTCTGTCGCAAGAGACCTGACCGGTGGAGTTCTTTAGTGAGCACCGCTCGTCAAAACTGGTCGTCATATGAGCATGAGTTGTACGCTATTATCCGAGCTTTGAAACAATGGGAGCACTACCTCCTACAACAAGACTTCGTCTTATGTAGCGATAACCAAGCTCTTTAATACCTCAACAACCAAAAATCCATCAATAGGATGCACGCCCATTGGATCATTTTCCAACAGAAATTTACATTTGTGCCACAGCACAAGGCAGGAAAACTAAATCGGATGGCTGATGCGCTTAGTAGACGATCCGCAATGCTGGTAAGACTTCAAATCGAAATTACAGGGTTACAAGAAATGACAGGCCTCTATGCCACTGATGTAGATTTCGCTCAATGCTGGGAACAATGTATGAATGGCCAGCCAAACAATGACTACAGCATACGACACGAGTTTTTATTCAAAGCCCATTTCCTTTGTATTCCAAATTCTTCATGGCGTCAATATCTCATAAAAGAAGCTCATTCTGGTGGCTTCGCAGCTCATTTAGGACGTGAAAAAACTCTGTCTCAACTGCATGTCTGATTTTTTTGGCCTAAATTGGCTCATGATGTTTCCAGGTTTGTTGAGAAATGCTCGCGATATGCCAAACTTACAAAGGGACCACTCAAATCACAGGTCTCTATCTGCCGCTTCCTATACCATATTCCATTTGGGAGGACCTAAGTATTGACTTCGTTCTCAGCCTCCCTCAAACCAAAAATGGAGTCGATTCCATCATGGTAGTTGTTGACGGGTTCTCCAAGATGACGCATTTCATTTCGTGTAAGAAAACATTCGATGCAATTCATGTGGCAAAGTTATTTTTTAAAGAAATAATACGCCTCCAAGAAATACCACGAAGTATTACCTCTGATAGGGACGTCAAGTTCGTTAGCCATTTTTGGCGTGAACTGTGGAAACGCCTCCGCAAGGACCTCAAAGTGAGCTCGGCATACCATCCTCAAACCGATGGTCAGACGAAGGTTGTTAACCAGAGTCTTGGTAATATGCTCCGGTGTCTCGTTCAAGAACACCCTAAGAAATGGGAGGAGACGTTGAGCCAAGCTGAGTTCACCTTCAACTCGATGCCCAATAGGTCGACAGGACACAGTTCGTTCAGCATCGTCTATACCAAGATGCCCAATCATCTAATTGATGTTGCCATTCTACCGAATTGTCGTAGTACTGCCGCCGCTCACTCAGCACAACAATTTCAAAATATTGTGGAGGAGGTACATTCTAAACTGAAGGAATCTAATTTGAAATATAAGCAGGCGGCCAATTCACATCACAGGCAAAAAACCTTTAATCCTGGAGATTTGGTGATGCTCCATGTTTGAAAGGAACGCTTTTCTCATGGTACCTACTTTAAGCTCAATCCCCGCAAGATCAGCCCTTTTTCCATCTTGCGAAAGATCAATGATAACGCATACATCATTGATTTGCCGGCGCATATTCAGACCTCACCTACCTTCAATGTAAGTGACATTCACCCATATCATCCACCTGATGACGCCAACACTCAACTGACAACGCCGGAGACCAGCTCTTCTGAAGAAGGGGCGACATGATGGAACTATCCTAAGCCGTGTGAGCAACATACCATTGCTCCCCACTACCTCAGTACCGTAGTCGTTCTTTACATTTTCTGTAATGCAGTTCTTTTTCCAGCTTTTTAATTTAATTCCCTATTTCAAATAGAAATTAGTTAGCTGCCTAGTAGAAGAAATATATACTCAAGATTTCCAAAATAGTGATATATGAAAAACCATACTTACTACTATTACTGTTCCACTGGAATCGTATTTCTTTCTCTAACCCTCTTGCAGGTCCTCTCCGGTGATCCTCTTCCGAACGGTCTACTCCGGCAAGGTCGCGGGTAAGAGACATCATGAAACACATTTAGAAGTTTTAAAGCACCAATTAGGTTCCAAATAATATCTAATTATGACATGTTTATAGTCGAATTAAGCGACTTGGCGAGACAAATCCAACGAGCCTAGGATCACTTAATTATGGCATCATTAAGGCATTTAAATACTTGACAAAATCTCTATGATCTAAGGAATCAATACGAGCAATTTGATGAAGAACTCCGACTTTGCCCTAGTTTTTTTCTATATTTATAGAGCATATCAATTCCAAAATCCTATAAATAGTCATTCATTCTTCACATGATAAGAGAGGAACGAGGAGAAAGAAAGCTATAGAGAGAACTCTCTCACATTTCACAGTCATTATCATCGACGATCACCACCAGCTATTACTACAGACAACCATCATCCTCACTGACAATCAACATCTCCATAATACTGATAAGATTTTACTCTGCTGTTAGGTATATTTGTTGTCCTGTGAACATCTATTTATATAATCTCTATTGAACAAATTAAGACTTAATGTTGGATATAGACGGTCTCTCTATGAACTTTTGATCTTTGTGCTCTCTCTCTTCTTCAACAATTATGAAGGGAAGATATTTGCCTCACTTGCTCCTAAGTGGATTTTACAACTACGTCAGATCCCATAATTTTTTTCTTTTTTCCGATTTCCACGTAAAAAATTCTCTAGTCCTACTTAAATTCACCTATAAATTGACGTGCGAAATGCCAATAAACACGAAGAAGAGCCCCCTGATATTTTTCATTGAAATAAAAGTATTATTAGAGCATTGAAGAAGGCAAAATGTCTAATCAAAGTCCAACATTATACGCTTTTCTAATATTTTCTTTTCTCGACTCTTTGCCGATCAAAGGAATTGATCTAACAATATAATAACACTCGACCGAATCAAATCTAATGTTAATAATATTATCTAATTAAAAAGGATAAAAGTTTTATAAATGCCGCCGAAAATCTTGAGTTTCGAGGAGACATGCATGTTTTAAGAAGCAATAAAAAAGCCATTCCAAACGAAGCCTAAAGCTTGGTTTGGAATAACTTTTGGCCGCTATTGTTCGTTGTTTTTTTTTTTAATTGTGCTAAAAAGTTGTTGTATAAAAAAACACTAAGAAAACTATCTCAAATGAAGCCTAGCTAAGAGTCTATTTGAGAAGAGATTATTTTGTGCGGTGTCCGAACGGGTCCATAAGTCAATCCGGACACGCCACGTCATCCAGTGCATTATGCAGTGGGTGACGTGGTGTATTTGGATTAGCCTCCGGATGGGTCCGGACACCGCACATAATAATTTTTCCTATGTGAGACAACTTTCTAGCAGCTTTGCTTTTCAGTCACTAACCATAATTTCATTTGGTTACTATTTTTTTTCTTTTTCATTATTTTCCAAAATTTTTATGATTAAAAGTTATTTTTTACATCCATAATAGTTAAGCTACTTTAACAAATCCTACGAAGATCTTCATCAATTTAGAATTTGTCAATATTTTAGCATAAATTAATATTATAATAAATTAGATTCATTAAAAAAATTAAAAGAAAAAACTTCTGTCTGATTCCCAAATGAAATCATACTATGACGAGCTTAAAATCTTTAGATATAAAAAATTTATATTATACTAATTTTAAAATAAATTTAATGACTTTGAAATCATCTTAATATAAACATTAAAGTATTCTACCATAATTTGTTTATAATTTAAAATAATTAAGAAAACGTGGCCTTGTTCAATAAATAAAATTATTTTTTTACCATTAAATTATAGTAGAAGCTAATTTCTTAACCACCATTAAAAATAATAATGTTAATGACAGATTACGCTGTATTAAAATTTGCTTGAAAATTAATAACACGTAGAGATTTACACGTTGGTTTCGTCATCCTGACGTAAGGAAATGGGTCCTCTAATTAAGAGCTTAATTAGCGACAATTATTGAAATTAAATTATAATTTATGCCAAATTATTGTGTTATCATAAAGTCACGCTGATTTTCTTGCGTCACTACCATAAATATTAAATAGCTAACATTTGTCTTCAGATTTAAGGCTTCTTTAAGGAGAGATTATTTTGTGCAGATATTGGATGGGAGAATCATCCGGTTTGCGCTCAAGTATCGAGCGGTACCGAGTACCAAGTACCACTCGGTATAAGCTTGGTATTAGACATGGCACATTTTCATTAGGGGCTGAAATCCGGATAGAATATGTTTTCTTCTTTGAGACTGTTTTTTTATTGCTTTCTTAAATCTCTTTTATAATATAAAAATTAAATTTTTTGTAAAAAAAAGTTGTTTTAAGAAATAGTAAAAACATTGTCTAAAAAGAAACTTAAGGCTTCGTTTGGGATGATTTTCTAATTACTTGTTAAAACAGCTTTTGTACTAAAAAGTTGCTTTAAGAAACAGTAAAAAATTCTTTTAAGAACAATAGAAAAGCCATCCCAAATGAAACCTTAAGATTTTATTTATGAAAATTTCTTATTAATTTTTAAAGTAATTTTTAGTACAAAAAAAATTTAGTTTCAAAAATTTTTGTACTAAAAATTTATTTTAAAAAATACTAAGAAAGTTACCTCAATTGAAGCATGTGTGTGACTTTGTGTAAGAGTGAGAAGTTAAATTTTATTAATGCTCATTTGTGGCGGCTTTCTTAGTACTTCTAAAGTAAATTTATAGTTCAAGAAAATTTTTACTAGAAAGCAGTAAAAAAAACTGTGTCAAATGAAGCCTAAATTACTAGAAAGTATGAACTTGATGCAAATGATTGGATATTGAAGATTCACCCTCTAGTTTTCTATTTAATGCTTTTTAGTGGAGGCTTAGGCTTCGTTTGGGAAGGCTTTTTTATTCCTTCTTGAAGCAGCTTTTCAGTATAAAAATTGAAATTTTTGTACTAGAAAGCTGCTTCAAGAAGCAGTAAAAAAGGCGTCCCAAATGAAGTCTTAATGTTAATTGAAAGGCTACATCTAAGTGCTTATTATAAAATGAGTAAACTCAACTAGCTCATAGCTTTCTAATTACATAGAGATGTCATGAAGATTTCTAAGTAGATGACTAGCTAGCTAGCTCAAGTGAAGTTACCATGGACTTCACTTACAGTTGAGAGTCCTGATAAGATCTCCATATTTTTCTTTGCATAGATTGGTAGTTTAGCAACTTTGGGCAAATTCTCTTTGCAAATTAAGTGAGTAACTTTGGCAACTATATCAAATGTCTAGTTTTTGGGCCAAGTAACCTTGATAAATTCAGTATTCTAAGCGTAAAATACTAACTAGTGCATCTTCTTCAAATTATCTTGATTTTGAATATGAGTTATGATATGTAGTTTCTATTAGGGGTGTCAATATTTGACACGATTCGAAATTCAACCCAAAAAATTATAGGTTCGGGTCAACCCATTTGGCAAACGGATTGAGTTCGGATTCGGCAAGTCAATCCATTTTAGAAATTGTGTTGGGTTTTGGTTAACCCAGAAACCCGATTGTGACCCGGGTTGACCTAGGAACGTGATGGTGTCGCTTTGACATCGCGTCAACAGTCAAGCCGTCTGCACTCGTGACCGCGTTTAGTCATCAGCATTGCGTCAGGCCGTCCGCATCTAGTCAGTTTGCCATCGCATCAAGCCATCAACGTCAAGTCACCAGGCCATCAAACCAGGTCGTCCGCGCTCGACCTCTTGTGACCTTGACTACTCATGGAAATCGCACCGGGAGCTCGCCACATCCAGCCCCTCCGGCAAACCACAGTCCGTGCTCGCGTCCTGTATCGGACCTCCGCGCTTGCGTCTGCCGCCGGCTGTCTGTCCCTCTAATGCACACAACTATTTCTGGGTCTAGTCGGGTTGACTCGAACTCAAATCGGGTTGGGTTCGGGTTGGGAAATGTGACCCAAACCTCAAATTGGGCCGGGTTCGGGTTTGGTCAAAACCTCCCGGATCAAAAATTGAATTGGACCCAAACCCGACCTGTGGACACTAATTGACACCCATAATTTCTACAGTTTGAATTAGCCAATGATCTTATTATTGACTAAGAGTTATGGCAAATAGTTTTTACAATTTGAACTCCATTTAGAGATCATCATGCTTTTCATGTATTCAAGAGAATACTAAATTTATCTATTTTTATAATTCATCTTATTTTAAACTTAACTCATATCATGTTAATTTTATAATATAGTGCATATTTTAATAAATAAATAAATAAAATCAAAACCTTCACTTTTCATTTTATCTAATTAAGAATATGAGAACAAAAAAGAGTAAAAGAATTGTTTGGTTTGGAACAAATTTTATACTGTTTTTTAAATTAAGATTTTATTCGGGATAGTTTTTTTATTATTTTTTAAAATAATTTTTTTAGTAAAAAATGTTTGAATGAGAAATTTATAATATACTTAAAATTTACTTTACAATTTTTTTTTTTTTTTTTTTTTTTTTTTTTTTTTTATTTTTAATTTTTTTTTTTTTTTTTTTTTGACATCTAGGCCAATTAAGTCATACTCATACACTTCGCATATACAAGACACGAACTCAAGACCTCTTAATTGATAGCCTAAGCTTCAACCAAAAGACGAAATTAAGTTAGTGTTACAAAAGTTTTAAGACATAAGTTTCTAATCTAAATTTTGTTTGAATGTAACCCAAAGGAAGAAAAAAAAATTTAATGCCCAAAAGAGCCTATGTATCAATGGCAAAGTGGAGCATGTGATAGGCAAGCAAGAGATATAATTGCAGGAGATGCCAAAAGCATCTGAAGAGTGGAAGAGTGATGATGACGATCATATTTATATCTTACAGAGATCGAGCAGAATGAAGTGTCACGTACAAGGTTTCTTGCAAAGCTTCGGAGTCTCCCTCCTCCATGCAATTCGACCTAGTTTTTGTTCTTGACGTGACATGACAATACAGTCCCTCTCTCATTCGCGTTTCGAAACGTGGCTTCTCTCTCCATCGGCATCAGCGTTCTCTGTTCAACTTCGCGTAATATTATATATTTCTTTTCAAAATACGAGGTCTCCGATGGCCGAGGGGTTACTTATTGGTGGCTCTTTAGTGTTTCTTTTTATCTGGCGACGATGGAACCTGTCGCCTAATATTTATCCCCGCACTGTATTGGGCCGTGGCCTTTCAGTTTTCCACAGGGACAAAAACAAAAGGACTACACTGTGCTTGTGCTGGTTGTTGACTGATGCGGTTTGTTAATTAAACCGATGGGCAGTGCGCTGTGTAGTTTGTTTTTTATCGGATTGATGTTTAGATTGTATGCAATTTTGTTGAGATAATGAATGATAGTTTAGACTTTTAGTTATTGTTGCGTTCTGGAAAATTTATGGCGGTAGAGAAATATAAAGATTAATGTCTTAGCTTTGTACGAATATCCAGCACACAATCAGAGAAAAAAAAAAGAGATGAGGGTGTAGCGTTCATAAGAAACACCAGAATTTTTACGTGGAAACCCCTAAAAAGGGGGAAAAACCACGAGGCCTGGCCCAATTTGAATGAATCCACTAGTGCTTGCAATTGATTACAAATGAGGCCCATCCTTAGGAGGAAGGCCTTGGCTTGAAGTAACAAATATACATCATATAAAATGCATTGCATTGTGGAAGTTGGAAGAATCAATGTTGATATGTTTGTTTGGGGCGACAAAACCATAGTCGACGAGCGATGTAGATCGGAAGAACCAAATTCGGCGGGTGACGGAGGTCGGAAGGATCGTAGTCTGTGAGCAACATAAGTCAGAAGGATCGTTGTATTGCGATGGAGGTCGGGAGGATCGTAGTCACCGGGTGACGGAGGTCGGAAGGACCGTTGTCGGCAGACAACGGAGGTCAGAAGGATCATAGTCGGTGGGCGACAAATGTCAGGAGGACCGTAGTCGGCGGGTGACGAAGGTCGAGGGGACGATAGTTAGCAGGCGACGAAAGTCGGGAGGACCATAGTCGGCGAGAAATGTAGTTGGCAGACGACGGAGGTCCGAAGGACCATAGTCTGCAAACAACGGAGATCGAAAGGACTGTAGTTGGATGACAGTGGTTGGGAGGACTGTAGTTGGCGGACTAGCGGAAGTCCTGCGGTGTTCGGCAGACTGGAGGAATTCCGATGGCGGACAGCAAACTATGAAAGTCCAACGATGGTCGGCGGGCGAGCGAATGTCTGGCGGCAGTCAGTGAATTGGGGGAAGTCCGGCGGCGGTAGACGGACTGGCAGAAGTCCGTTGGTGGTCAACGGTTGGGATGAAGTCCAGCTGCGGTCGGCAAACTGGTGGAAGTCCGGCGGCGGTCGACAAACTGGCAGAAGTCCGTCGGTGGTCGGAGAACGGGTGGAAGTCCGGCGGCGATCGGGATGAACTCCGGCGGAAGTCCGGTGGCGGTTGGCGGACTGGGCTCCCAAATTCCTCCCTTCCTTCTCCTCTTCTCCTCCCCTTTCATGAGAAGAGTGGGGGCTATTTATAATTTTTTTGAGAGTGGCATGACTTGTAAATATATGGAGGATCAAGGGCAAAATGGGAGTGTTTGAATGGATGGCCGATATTGATCCCCTTGATCATGGACCGTTTATTGGTCAATTGGATGCCTTAACAATTTCAGAATTAAATGATCTTGGGCTCGTTGGATTCGTCTCGTCGAGCCGCTCGATTCAAGTATGTCCTTTTAGGAAACCGTTTGGTAATCCAAATTGTGATTTGAACCCTTCAACATTGTCAGACCCTTGATTTGGACCCATTCAGGCTCGGATTGAGTCGAATTTGATGTCGTTGGGCTCGTCTTCTCGAGACATTCAGTTTGATTATAAGTTTATTTAAATTGGAGTTTGGATGGTCTCCGATTTAATTTCTGAAGTTTCCAACTTGATTATGCCTCAGGATTCGTGCCCGATCAAGATAATTTTTTGAGACATATCAGTTATAAATATAAAGTTTATCATTTTAGTTTTGTACGAAGATCTAGCACCCAATTAGATAAAAGAGATGGTGTGACGTTCATAAGAGACATCAGAGTTTCTATATGGAAACTATTGATGATGAGGAAAAATCACAGGGCTTGGCCCGGTTTGAATGAATCCACTAGTGTTTGTAGTTGATTACAAATGAGGCCCTTCATTGAGGGGAAGACCATGGCTTCATGTAGTAAATATACATCATATGGAGTGCATTATATGGTGGGATTTAGAAGAGTCAGTATTGACATGTTCGTTTGGTCAGCAGGCGATGGAGGTTGGAAAGACAGTAGTCGGTTGATGGTGGTCGAAAGGACAGTAGTCAATGGACGACGGATGTCTGAAGGATAGTAATCTAGCGATGGATGTCCGAAGGACCGTAGTCAGCAGGGAACAGAGGTCAGAAGGACCGTTATATGGTAAAAGAGGTCAGAAGGACCATAGTTGGCTGGCGATGGAGGTCGTAAGGACCATAGTCGGTGGGAAACGATGATAAAAAGGACTGTTGTCTAAAGACAGAGTTTGGAAAGACCGTAGTCGACGGGAGATAGTTGTTGGGAGGAAGTTTGACGATAATTGGTCGTCAGACGTAAGCCAAACAGTAATTGGTGGCTGGGTGGAAGTCCGACTATAATTCATGGCCGGGCGAAAATCTGGTAATAGTTGGTGGTCGGGCGGAAGTCCGTCAATAGTCATGGCAGAACCGTGGTCGAGGAGGAGCTTGGAGGCAAGAGAGATCTCACATTTCTCTTCCTCTCTTATCTTCTTTCTCTTCCTTGCTCACCTGCTTCCCCCTCCCTCAATAAAGAATGTGGAGTTTACTTATAATTTTTTAGGAGTGGCATGATTAATAAATATGGAGGATATCAATGACATGTTAGGAGTGCTTTGAATGAATGACCGATATCAATTTCTTTGATTATTGACCAATTATCAAATATTTGAGCTCCTTAGTGATGTCAAAATACAACGATCATGGGCTCGTTGGACTCTTATCGTTGAGCCGCTCGATTCGACTATAAGTATATCACATTGAGAAATTGTTGGTAATCCAATTTATGGTTTGAACCACCTAAAGGCGCTTCGAGTTTTTGATTTGGACCCATTTGGGCTCGGATTGAGTTGAATTTGGTGTCGTTGGGTTTGTCTTTTTGAGATGTTCAATTTGGCTATAAGTTTACTGAAATCATTGTTTGGATGGTCCCAAATTTAATTTTAAATGTTCCCGACTTAATTTGTCTTGAGATTTGTGCCCGATAATGATTAATTTTTGATGATATATTAGATGCCCCCCCCCCCTATTTTTTAACATCTAAGCTTCTAGAGTACAAAAATATGTGTCAGAGGTCTTTGAATCATTTCAATACAAATATTATAACTTACGAATAGTTTCATGGCTCGACCTTTCCCCGAATGTTAACATGGACCTCCTCTCGGGGTCGTGAACTAAGTAAAATACTCTTAATCATAACTTTAGAAATTTGTCAAAAAAATTATGCACCAAAATTATCGAATTTGATCAAAATTGATTGTAGAAGCTTCGTTTAGCTATGGAAGCATCAAAATTGAGTCCGTAATGCCGAAAAATAGTCCCAAGGACCACAAAATTAGGTCTGTTCGAGCAAGAAAATTGGGTATGGATGCATATTAGTGGCTGGACAAACTAGCTGGCAACCACTGGAGGCAGCTAGTTATGTCGTGTGGCTAGAAAGGCGCTCCCTTTGAGGCACACAGTTTTGTCAATTGCAGCCGGTAACCTGCTGTAGTTAAAGTTTTTTTTGTGCGGCGGCATAGCTGCCGCTTCATGAAACCGCAGGGTGGAGGCGGACTTGGCCGCCCATCTTTACCCTTTTTTTTTTTTTTTTTGGAATTCTAAAAATTTTAGAATTGGGCCCAAAAATTTTCAAAAATATTTTAAATAACTTTGGAGGTAAATCCCCCCGCCCCCTTTTTGAACAATTTCCCCAATCTTTTGTCCTATAAATACCCCCATGAGGCAAGAGAGAAATTGCTTATCTTCTCTTCACCCCTTCTTCCTCTAACTTTCTTAAAATTAATGCATTCAACTGTCTTGAATATGAGACATATCAAATCAAGTACAAGTTACCATCTCTAGAGTAAAAGCTAAAATTTTCAGCATTCCTCTCTCTCTCTCTCTCTCTCTCTCTCTCTCTCTCTCTCTTCCATTTTCCTTCTTACTTTAGGGTCTTTCCATTATTTTTGGTTGGCACCCCCTATCCAAATTAAGTGCCCCTCTTTAGCATGGAAAGAATTTTCTCCTCTTTCCATTTTCTTCTAACTTAGTTTTCTTCTTATATTTGAGGCATTATATTATCTAAGATAATTGACATCCTCTATCAAGCTTTAGTGTTCATCTTTTATGTATAAGAAGTCATAATGAGAGTTTATACCATGGGCGGAACCACATGGTTGCCCCCCCTTAAAAAAAAATATTCCCTAACACACATAAAATCTCAAAGAATTATGACCATTTATATCTATTACTTGTTATAATTCAGTCACATATGTATATTTTTTTTTCACTCACATATGTATATATTTCATGACATTGTAATAATTAAAGCATAATTGCACATATGTCAAAATTTCACATTTTTTCATAACAGTAGGTAACATAAATTTTTATTGATTAAAATTTTATAACTTCAAAACATAATCAAATTATCAACGATTGTGTAAAATACTGTTCTAAGACATTCAAAAATGCAACACCTTACTGCTTAAAATACAACATATAACAAATGCATTAGTGTTGCGTGATGTCAAGAGTCGAACATCTCTTCGTGTGGAATATCTCTACTAAGAATCTCAATCATACATTTTTTAACTCTAAAGGCAAAGACGACAAACACCCTACTACTTAAAAACTCATAATTTTAACAACAATATTAAGGTAGAATTAAGCTATGCCAATAGGGCAAATTATTAGGTGCGGACACCGGACAGAAAGAATCATCCGGATTTCTCTCTGTCTGCAATAAAAATGTAGTCAAAGCGCAGCTGCTACAGTAACTGCGTTTTGACTACACTTTGGCTACGTTTTTACTGTAAACAGAGAGAAATCCGGATATATCTATTTATCTGTTGTCCGAACCTAATAATTTTGTGCAGGGGGTGGGGTGCCCCCCTCTAAAAAAAAATCATTTTATATATTCTTTCAAAATACACAAAACTGCTTTTATTTATTCATTTTATATATTCTTTCCAAATACACAAAACTGCTACAGTAACTGTGTTTTGACTACACTTTGGCTACATTTTTACTGTAAACAGAGAGAAATCCGGATATATCTATTTATCAGTTGTCCGAACCTAATAATTTTGTACGGGGGGTGGGGTGCCCCCCTCTCAAAAAAAATCATTTTATATATTCTTTCCAAATACACAAAACTGCTTTTATTTATTTTCTTTTTTTCTTAGCTGGTACGTGCCCCGCTCCTTGGCTCCATCTCTCTTCTAAATGTCTTCTTTCCCTCTCTCTCTCCATGAGGGGTGACACTATTTTAATTTATTTAATTTATTTTCTACTTTTTTTATTTTTTATCTTTTTTTAAATATAAAAATTAATTTATTTTCTACTTTAATTTTCTCTAATTATGAAATTCACAATTAATTTTTTTAATGACTTTATTAGTCAATCTTAAAATTATTTTTACTATATTATTTTTCTCTCTCAATCTTTACATTATTAGTATTTTTTTTTTTGGAAAAAAAATCAAATTCTAATTTATAAGAGATTAATATAATTAAAGTCAAAAAAGTACATTATATGATAATTATAATATTTAAAGTTAAATCAAGTAGCTTAGAATATGATGATCAGTATGATAACATATAGTCTAAATAAATTTATGTTGAAATTAATTTAGATGAGCATGAAAATAAACTTTTTTTCATTATCATAAAATTGATCTTCTTATATTTAACAACTATAATAAAAAAGTTAAAATCATAATGTCAATTTCAAGCTCAAATGAAAAAGCTTGAGGGTATTTTTTTAAATCAAACACTTATTCTCCCGTAGGTAAAAAATCTTGGCTTTGTCATTGTGCACAGGCTCACAATGCCCCCCACTGTGAATCGGCCCTTACGTTATAATCATCATGACATTCATCCCAACTCTATAGCCATCTTTAGCTTACCAGAATCAACTTCAACTAAGATCACATAATGAGCGCAACTACTTATTCCTAAACATTTGTCTTACACTTTATTTGGGACAGCTTTCTTACTGTTTCTTAAAATAGTTTTTTATAACAAAAATTAATACTTTTGTACTACAAAGCTGCTTTAAAAAGTAATAAGAAAGTCGTCTCAAATATTCAAAATATTTACCTTATTGTCCAAAAAAATCTCTTATACTAAAATTCCTCATATTATGTTGTGTAATTTTCTTTGGCCATTTTTTTCCTAAAAGGCAGGGAGATTGCTTTAGTGCTTTTGGGTAGAGAGTAAAGCAATTTCCATTTCTAGCGCAAAAATGTTGCACCAAAACTCGCATAAAGGAGGAAACTCTCTGTACAACTCCAAATTTGCGAATACCAAAATATGAAAATTATTTGCTATGTATGGAACATAGAGTTTGTCAAATCCATACATGATGAGTCAAGTTTGTTCTTGTATTATTGGATTTTTTAATGGAAACTTTTTGAAGTTGTTTTCAAAATTCTGAATTTGAATATTTAAATAACATTAAAACAAAAATAAAATATCCCAAGGTCAATTTAGGAATATTCTTCGAGGAATTAATTTTATTGAATATAAATCAGAATGCACGTAATTGGAGAAATGTCTCTGAACTTTTTTGGTAGAAAAATATGACTGAAAGTCCTATTTAGATGGAAATTAACCAATTGTTTCTTTTATGGAAAATTATCAATTGCATCGCTCACCAGCCTCATGATGCATTTCGCAACCACTTTCGTCAAATGTTAGTCTCATGATGCCTTTCACAATAGGCTCTTTTCCCCACATGCGATGATCTTGTGATGTCTTTCCTGAGAAGCTACATCCCACAATGGTCCTGTAATACCTTCCCTACTGAGCACTATTGTATGTTTATCCCGCCATGTCTTCCCTAACGAATGTGTGAACTCCTGTTCGAAAAAGATTGTTAAAGCTAACACATTATCAGTCCCGTGATGCCTGACCCTAGCTTGTGAACCAACACTTTTTTCAAATATGAACAATGTTTGATGTCGAATTGACTTGTCCATGATGGACTTCAATAAATTGTTCATGAATATAAGACGGGACAATTTCATCTTATATTCTCAACTAAACCTTGAATCAAATTTAATTATAAAAGGAATAATGAAACTATTTACTCAATTACGTATAAAATGTTATACATATATATATAGTCAAATTCTCCTATTCTTTCCTCATTGCTCCCAAAAGAAGGGGAACCTTTCTTTATATATATTGTTAAATTTAATTTTTATAACATTGATGAAATAACAAAGTAAGGACAATTCCAACAGTGTGAAGCATCTTCATGTGGTCTCCCCTCACTTTTGTTATTGATTCATTTTTTTCTTTGAATGCAAGCAAGCCATAGGCATATTGTTTGATGCCCCTTTAAAGAGGATGAATACGATGCTGCTTACACTTTTCTCTTCCTAGTGTGAGAGAGAGAGAGAGAGAGAGAGAGAGAGAGAGAGAGAGAGCAATTCATTTATATGGGAAATATTCAATCTCACATATGTTAATACGCCAAATGCAAGTTGAAGTTACTAATTTTGGTATAGAAGTGAAAAATAATTTGATGATCTAATATGATAATTTTGTGGCTAAGATTATCATGAAATCTTGTGACTCTCTCTCTCTCTCTCTTCTCTTTTTTTATATTCCATTCTTTTTACTCTTTTTCTTTATGAGCCTCGTGAAATGTTGCAAGTCTAACAAATTGCTATAGTTGGATCAAATCATCAATTTTTTTCTTTGTACAAATTTTACTTAGTGCATTGGGGCATCTCCAACTGAAAGATCCATTTTCGACTCCAAAATACAGTAAAACTTCAAAATGCAATAATTCATCTCCAATCGAACTCCATTTCTTTCTCTTATTTTGCGTGCTTCTACATCTCGTTGTGAAGGTAACCATGTTTCTCCTCTTTAGCGCGCTTCTTTGGAAAATCCCGTAACAAAACAATTGGCATAGGTGAACAGTGTGACGCCAATTAGGGGTGTCAATTCGAGTCAACGGGTCGGGTTCGGGTCGAACCCGGAACTGACCCGACACTGTTCGGGTCAACCCGAACCCGACCCGTTTTTAAAAACGAGTCAGGTTTCCGGACCCGAACAGAATGCACGTAATTGGAGAAATGTCTCTGAACTTTTTTCGTAGAAAAATATGACTGGAAGTCCTATTTAGATGGAAATTAACAAATTGTTTCTTTTATGGAGAATTATCAATTGCATCATTCGCCAGCATCATGATGCATTTCGCAATGACTTTCATCAAATGTTAGTCTCATGATGCCTTACACAACATGCTCTTTTCCCCACATGTGATGATCTTGTGATGTCTTCCCTAAGAAGCTACATCCCACAATGGTCCTGTAATATCTTCCCTACTGAGCACTATTGTATGTTTATCACGCCATGACTTCCCTAACTAATGTGTGAACTCGTGTTCGAAAAAGATTGTTAAAGCTAACACATTATCAGTCCCGTGATGCCTGACCCTAGCTTGTGAACCAACACTTTTTTCAAATATGAACAATGTTTGATGTCGAATTGACTTGTCCATGATGGACTTCAATAAATTGTTCATGAATATAAGACGGGACAATTTCATCTTATATTCTCAACTAAACCTTGAATCAAATTTAATTATAAAAGGAATAATGAAACTATTTACTCAATTACGTATAAAATGTTATACATATATATATAGTCAAATTCTCCTATTCTTTCCTCATTGCTCCCAAAAGAAGTGGAACCTTTCTATATATATATATATATATATAGGGTCGGGTTCGGGTCGTGTTTCGTGTCGTGTCAAAAATTGACACCCCTAACGCCAATATTGGCGTTGCACTATTCACCTATTGAATTTGGGCGTAAGATTTAGCATTCGAATGGAGAGAATGGCAGACGGCATACCACCGTATGCAATTTGATTGTAGATGATCTTAGATTAACCTCATGCAACTTTGATTTTTTTAACCCTGCTTACACTAGTGACTTAACAAATTGTGTTCTCACTACAGGAAAATAGCCTATTACGGCGGAAGTTCTGGCGACTTTCCGACGGACTGATTTCCGGCGGATTACTGACGGATTATAATAAAAAATTTATGCCAATTTATTTTTCAAATTTTTCGACGGACTTTCCGGCAGATTTCCGATGGATTTGTTTTCGGCGAACTTTCCGACGGATTTTCCGACGCATTTTAATAATTTCTAAAAAATATTTTTTCATGACTAATTATTAACTTAATAGCTTATTTTAATTAATTATTAATTTAATAACTTATCTTAATTAACTAATTAAAATAAGTTGTTAAATTAATTATATATTGATTTAATAACTTTTTTAGTTAATTATTAATTTAATGTCTTATTTATTTACTTTGATATATGTTTTTTATTTATTTTAAACTTTGATACGGCTAATACTAGTTAAATATAAAACATTTAACTTACTTATACATTTTGCACTATAGCAAAGTGGATGGCTCCATGAGGTTATTCCAACAAGTTGGGGGTTCGAATCCAGGGAGAGACGCATGGGGGCGGTCGTGGGCGGGTTCTCGGGCCAGAAATCATTAAATTCGTGTCGGAAATGTATAACTCCTCCATATTTCATTTTTTTTTTGTGTAGTTAGTTTGTACGAACTGACCTTAGTACGGACAAACTGTTGAAAATCTGTATGATTAGTCTATACGAACTGAGTAAAGTGCAGATTTGTCTGTACAAACCTGAATTCGTCGGGACGAATTGAACAAAAAGTTATCCCGAGAGCATCGTCCAGGGACGAAGTTCCATTATCGTCTGTACGATCTGTGTACAGAAGAAATCATTCCGGGACGAACGAGAAACATCGTCGGGATGATCGAGTTCATTAAATAGATGATTTGAGATATTTTGAAGAGAGAGAAAGCCGGAGAGAGAGAAAGAGAAGGAAAAGGAAGGAAAGGTTTGGTTTCGGAGGCCGCGGAGCGATTTTCGTCTATCGACGTAGTTGGAAGAATTATTTGTCTCGCAGTAAAGAATCCGAATCTTATTTCTGATTTTGAAAATTTCGAGTTTTGACATTTTTTTGCTCAGATTTGGGTTTCCGTTACCGAAATTCTTGCATATCTTTGTATTGACGAAACTTTTATCGCGTAACTTTTTGTATGTTATAGAAATGATGATGTTGCACGTTTTGAGTATTTTCTGGAAAGTTTTCACAGGGTATCCTGAATTCTGAAGTATTTTTATCGAATAGAAAATTATCTGGATGTCAAAAAATATTGCTTCAATACAAGAAAAGTCTTGAAACGATGTTTTATTCGATTTCTAATAAATTGGTAATTTTTTGAAACTATGTATTTTGATCCTGTTTGGGATTTCTGTCGACTGTACGATATTTTAAGAATTTTCTTCAATTGAGTTAAATTGTGTTTGTTGATTGCAATGTATTAATGAGATGTATACGAATGTGAATATATGATTGAAATATTGTTATATTACTGAAAGACAAGTAAAGACAGGTTGAACCGTTGGTTGGAAATTGATTGACTTGTACAGGATGGTGGGCCGACGGGCTTTCATTTAAAAAGGGTTTGGTGTTATCCTCTATTGATCACGTGATATAACGATTGGGAGTTATAAGGAGATTATGCCGATGGGCGAAGAGTTACGACTCTATTATTGAGCCAACGAATACAACGATACATCGATATTCCAAGACTAAAAAATGCCTTAATAGTCAATGATTGTACTTGTTGAGTAAGACTATTGTATTGAATTGCATGTTTAAAGTATTGTTCTTATGATTATCCTGTGGATTACTGACATTGAATTGATCTATTGTTACAGATTAATTTATTGATTATCGTACGAATTTACGGATATCGATGGATTTATTGATATTGAATTGATTTATTGATATTGAATGGATTTACTAACGGATTTACGGGTTTATTGTTACTGCATGATTTTATTGATATTGCATATTGTACATGTCACTGGATATAGATACTGATATGGATATTGATATTGCATTGATTCATTAATACTACGAATACCGATATTATTGATTCATCGATATTATGGATTCATTGATACACCAAATATTGATCTGCTACATGTGACACACTGAACACGTGATATAGAATATGCTTTTATTGTATTTATTTGATTTCAACTATTCTTATGATGTATTGATTTAATTGTTTTATTTGATTTCATACCGATTGATATTATTGACCGGAGATGATTTCTTTATTCAATGATTTGATTGATTTTATTGATACGATACTGTTTTAACTTATATTACTGATGTGATGATTTTCTCTATGGATTTGACTGATGTTTTAATATATGATGGAATTGACGTATGTACTGATTTATTTAGCATTATGGATTTTTCTACTGTTTATCGATTCTCTTACCGATGATTGTGGTTTTTATTGATTATGCATTGATTACTGATTTTTGTATCTGCATAGATTCAATGATTATGTACAAGTGACTGTTATTGATTTGACTGATTGACATGCATATTGTTTTCGTACCGTGCTTTGATTTCAGTTGTAGGTTTTTGGTAACCTGATGGGCTTTTTGAAGCTCATTATATGTGCTTAATATTTTCAGGTCTGGGCAAGGGAGCAAGAGTGTGAGGTTGATCTGAGTTCTTCAAGTTTTTGTTCCTTTTTGTTATGGTTATTCTTTTGTACTCATGACTGGATGGAATCGTGATTATTGTGTAAATCTTGAGTATTGTAAATGAATTTTTGGGAATGAATAGAAATATTTACATGATGTTTTAAATTATATATTTTATTAGACTGTTTATCATTGATTGATGATTATAGATAGCTCTGCTAGTTGGCGGTTTAAAAGATTGACTGAATAATTCTTTCAAGTTAGATCTTGGTGCGTCACAGGAAAAATCCGCTTGTAATACGTGATTTTCCTGTAGTGTCTAATATATTGTCTAATCCTTAATAAAAAATTGTTCGACGCGGCGATCGATCGCGATGGCAGGAGGCTGTGGCGATGGCCAGCAACCAGCGGCAATAATAGATTTTTGGTGCCAACAGTGAGAGCAATGTTAGCTTGGGGTGTATTTTAATGAAAAAATACATACATTTTGAATTTGCTAAAATTTTGCTCTACATATTTTTTTGTCACAAAACTTAGGATTTATTTTCGATGCTTACAATTTTTTTATAAAGTTCATAAAATAAATATATTTATTAAAAGTAATGAAAAAAAGTATATTTTAGTATAAAAAATTATAGAAAACTATGAAAAATTAATGACCAAATAAAAATCGTTGTTACGATCTAAAAAATAAAATAATAAAAAAAGTTGTCCCAATCAAATCCGTCCCAAACGAATCCTAAAGCTTCATTTGAGACATGTTTATTAAATTTTTTAAAATTATTTTTTTTAGTATAAATCTTTTTTTTTTTACTCCTTTAAGGAATAGTAATAAAATTTTTAGAACTTCTACGTTTAAAATACATTACAATAACTTTTTATCCAATTAAACATCATCTGTTCCTTCATAGATGGGCATAAAATTTCTGGCGTTTTTGGGGCCACAGCAATCATTTAAAAATGAATATATAAATATATACGTTTAATAATTTTTAAATCATAATCAAACATTTGATTAAGCCCAATTACAGCTCTAAACCAAAGATTTTCTGCCACGTGCGATTACCATTCATCAATCAAATCAGGTTGACTGTTACTCGCGCTTTAATCGGCGATTAAATTTATGTTTAAATGGTGTCAGCCATATCGAACAATTATTACGTCCTCCGACCGGATGCAGAGAAGCATCCGGTCGTAGGCAAAAAAAACTCGGTACCGAGGTGTAGGCCTACCGAGGTGTACCGAGTTTTTTGAAAAACTCAGTACACCGCGGTACAGCGTTTTTTTTGCCTACGACCGGATGCTTCTTGCATCCGGTCAACCGAACCAAATAAAAATTCCGGACATATCTCCTTTATTGGTCGATCATATATATAATTATTTTTTTATTTTAAATAAAGTTCATAACATAAAAATAGTTTATTTCAGTAATTTCTTTTGCAAATGTTAGGTGAATGCAATCAAATTAACTAATTTATTCGATATTCTTTAGCCTAATGACATCATAATTCAAATAAATTAAGTTGTGAGTTTCAATTAATTTAGATCATAAGATCTTAAAATCGACTCTAATCTACATGAAAATTTTGTGTTAATCTTTTTAAAATAAATAAATAAATAAAAATCACAGTAAATAATATATATTGATTATGAATATTAGGAGTGGTCCTACCTAAAATTAACCTGATTTGAATCCAATCAACTGAAATCCAATCCATTTAGTAAACAACCAAAAAGGTGGACAAGAATACAACCCACTGGCAATCCAGATGACCCGAACCCTAACCCAATCCAATAACCCATTTCGAGTAAACAAAAATAATAACTTGTCATGCAGAATTTAAGAAAAAAAAATTTAAACAATCACTTTCAGGTCAAAATTGTGTTCACGATCAGCCCAAAAGCAAAATTTGTTGGGTTGAATTTGGGTCGGATATTGGGCCAAATTATTTCTTGACGCAACTAATGGATAAATTATTACGTGCGAAATTCGGGCAGTTCTTCGAACTGTGAATACCGTATGTATTTGCAATGTATTTATTACATATTTGCAAATACTCAATAAATACTCAAAAATACTCAGTTGTGAGTATTACTGAGTATTTGGTGAGTATTTACTAATTTTTTTTGTAAATACGCAGCAATTCGGAGGGTTCTTCCCGTCCGGACTCTGCACAGAATAATTTCTCCCTTGAATGAATATAAGCCTAAAAAGAAAAGAAATATAAAATAGAAAAGATAATAATTTGCATGAATAAATAGACAAGACAATACTGGGACTATTCAATTCTTGCCATAAACAACTATAATTAGTATTAGGTGGTCAAGTTGCTAATAATAGTAGCATCTTTTTTGTCGCTTTGTATGAATAAAAATATTAAAAAATGTAATGAGATGTGATTTAAAATAAGATATGTGCAATGGTGGAAGGCAAGCAATGAATGGAAGATAATAGTGCCATATGTATCTTAGCTGTGCACATCTGAGCTGAGCCTCAAAATTTAATTGAAAGGGCATATCAGTTAAAAAAATAATTATCTGCTGAAAAGACATACTTAATTATAAATAATAGTGGGAACATCAAGCCTTTCTTTCTCTTAATAACTATGTCGTTATCAGGTCTTATGTTTTGAATAAGAAAAATGAAGAGTTGTACTAGATAGTCGACACACAGTTTAAAATGTTTTGAATAATCATGATATGAATCTTTTAATATATTATGTTGCTAGTTAATTAAGGGACATTAAGACCAATTAAGGCGAATTAGCACATGCTATACATATGCAAGATTCGAAGCCAAGACCTCTTGATTGATAGCTAAAGCTTCGAACTAATAGACCAAAATGGGCCGTGTGATGATTTTAAGTTTTTAAGTCCCTAATATTTCTTGCATTCATGAACATATTTCCGTTTGAAAGAACTGCAAAGATTTTGGCTTCGTTTGAGACAGCTTAATTTAGTTGATGTTTGTATGTGACACTTTTATAAAACTGTTTTTTATGGAACTTCATTTTTGTATTGTTTTCAAAACTTTTTAATACTGATTTCCCCCTTAGAAACATCCATTCTCTCAAATAAAATTTTTAAAACTAATTTTTATAAAAGACATCGGATAATCAAAAGAAGGATTTATATAGATATTAAGAGAAATAATGTTAGATATAGAGATTCCAAATTCAGTATCGGGAGGATCATTAGAAGATTTGACTGCCACATCAAACTTCGTGCTTCTTCCCCGTTCAGTGAATTTGGCTGTTGAAAATAGCTTTGCTTTGAGCTCAATGTGAAAACAATTATCAAGGCTTAAATAGTGAAGTGGTTGAAAGTTGAAACCTTGCTTTGGGGAACTTAAACTATTATTATTTTAAGATGGCTTTATTATTGCTTCTTAAAGCAATTTTTTAGTATAAAAATTTTAATTTTTTACTAGAAAGATGTTTTAAGAAACAATAAGAAAGTCATCTTAAATGAAGTCTAAATGTAGATGATTGCTCCAAGGGAATCTTATAAATTCAGGGGCGGAACCATCCTATCTTTTGAGGATGAGCAATATGATTCTGAAATATATAATTTTATAAATGAAATAGAAAAAAAAAATTTCTTAGAAATTTTATAATGCTACATTTATTCAAGGCGGATAAAACAACTAAAATGCTTATTCTTTTATTAAAATAAAGATTTCAGGGTGGGTAATTACTTATTAACCGCTCTAAGCTCTTCCAGATCTCACCCCTAACTGCAATACAGGTGCAGGTGGAATTGATAGAGATTTTAATGGCTATCATAATCTTGCCGATCTTCTATAGGAGAAATAATTTTGTGCGAATGCCGGACGCAACTCTATGTACGGAGGTGAACCAGGTACAACCACGTCAACAATATTGAGATGCGGTACCGAGCGATGTCGAGCAGTACTGATCCGTGGTACCGAGCGAAGGAGTGGCATGACGCATTTTAGTTGGTCACCAGACGGCATTCAGCCTCCGCAGTGAATATTTTTTTCATCTTCTCTTCTATGGATCCTTGGGGAACCAAACTGCATTTATGGCAGAACTTTTGGGCCTTTTTTGTGGCCTGTAATGATGCATTTCTCTTTAGTATTGGGAGTTTTGAATAGAAATGGAAGCTAAAGTTGCTATCCAAATTATTATTATAAATGGAACCTACACATAGAACTGCTACATTTTATGAAAAATGAGCAAACTACTGTCTAGTCTGTCTACTATCCAATTGTCTCGAGTTGAACATTTTCATCTCTAGTATTTTTTTTTTCTCAACTACGTTCATATTTAATTGGGATTATTGTTTGCAAGATTACTTTTAAGGCAACCCAAATACATTTGTCAAAATCTAGCTTTTAAGTATTGATACGTCACCAAAAAATTATCCTGATGGAACACAAATTTTGAGGCATATTCAAGTTGAAAATTTTCAAAATTAATTCAGAATCATATGAACTCTGATTTCAATAAAATTGTAGTCAAATTGAATGTTTCGACGAGGTGAACCAAATGACACCAAAGTCAATCCAATCTGACCCTGAATAGACCCTAATCAATAGCTTGAAGCATATTGAGAAGCTTTAAAATATTAATTGGGTGACCAAATAATATTCATATATGGCATGATTATAGTTGAATCGAGCAGCTCAAAGAGACCATTCCAACGAGCCCAAGTTTGCTTAGTTCTGACATCATTAAGGTTCTTAAATATTGAATGAGCGCTTTATCATCGAGGAATAAATATGAGTTGTCCTATGGAGCACTCTGAATTTGCTCTGGATCTTCTATATATTTTCAAAGAATGACACTCTTTAGATTTATAAATTAGCCTCTAACTACCATTGACTGACTATGGTCCCTCCAAACAACGTCACCCGAGTATGGTACGTACCTCGGACCACTGTCGCCGAAGTATGTTACCTCCAACCACATTTGCCTGAGAATGGTACCCCTGACCACCATTGCACTAGCATGTTACCTTCTACTAGCATTTCCTGACTACTGTCCTTTTGACCACCTTTGTTTGTCTACAGTTCTACCAACCTTCGTCACCAAACTATAATCCTCGGACCATCATCACCTAACTATGGCTTTCTAACCTCAGGCGTTCACTGACTATGGTTCCTCCGACCTCCATCACTCGACTATTCTCTTTCTAGCCTCAGTCACCAACTGAATATGGTCACCCTGATAGCCATTGCACAACTACATTATGTTCAACCACTATCACCTGACTATGGTTCTTCCGACCTCTATCAACCTACTATGGTCCCTTCGACCTCAGTCGCCAATCTACGATCCATCTGACCATCGTCACTCGACTATGATCTCTCTAACCACCGTTGGACTACGATCCCTCCAACCATCATTGCTCAACTACAATCATATCGACCAAACAAATAAGCTAATGTTTTCTTGAGAACAACTCTCATGACATAGGATTCTTCCACCTCCAACTATGTAATGTGATATGTATAATGTATATTTGAAAAATTGCCAACACTTCCCTTGAGAAAGGCCATCCTTTGTAATCAATTACAAATATTAGTGGAATCATTTTAACTGGGTCATGCCCTATGATTTTTTCCTTTATAAGTTTTTTCATATAAAAATTATATTCTCTCATGACTCTTGCACCCCTCTTTCTTATCTATATATTTGTTAAATATTAGTACAAAGCTAGGACATTAAACATTTAATCTCTCTACTATAGTGAATGTTATATCACGTAACAACTATTAATAATGCTCTCCATCAATTTTATATTTTAAACAAACTAAAGAGCTTAGTGAATCATGTTGTTCAAAATCATAATGCCCTAACCTACTTACTAAAGAGCCTCATTTCTCATGTTTTGAAAATGAATTCACTCTCACATTCTAATAAAATAAATGGAATTCATGATGTTAAAGTCAAAATAAATGATTTTGTATATAAACTTCACAAATTTAATGCAATGGACAAACATTAAAGTTACTATTTACTAACAAATTGTATCATTGATGGAAGACAAAGGTATTTTTTTCAATGCTTCTAAATCATTTTGACTTGTTTTCCAAACCTTTCACTACAAAGTAATCTAACAAATGTAGTGCTTAACCTAGAAAACAGTTCAATGTCACCCTAATAGGTTCTTTTATACATTTGTCACCTGCTGAATATAGTCCTACCAACCATCGTACGTTTCCTTGTTACGGTCCTTCTAACCACAGTCGCCCGCCGACTATGGTCCGTCAAACCACTACCGCTCAACAATGGTCCCTCTAACCTCGATTTCCCACCAAGTATAGTCCATATGACCTCTATCACTCCAACTATGATATCTCTAACCTATATCGTTGAATAATGGTCTATCTAACCTCTGTCATCCGACTATGATCCATCTGACCTCTGTTACCAGCTGACTATGATCCTTCTAGTCTTCCTCACTCCTCGACTATGGTCCACCCGACGTTAGTTGCTTGACTACAGTCCCTAACCTTCGTTGCCTAAATACAATCCCTCCAACTTCCATCGTTCGACTACGGTCCTATGGTCCCTCAGAACACCGTCTTCCGAGTACAATATCTCTGACCACCATCGCTTGACTACTGTCCCTCCGACCACCTTCACAGGACTACAATCCCACCGACCTTTGTCGCTTAACTATGATCTTCGGACTATCATCACCTAACTACGATCTTTCTGACCTTCGTCGCTCGACTATGATCATTCCAACCTTAGTCGCTTGCCTATTATGGTTCCTCTAACAACTGTAACCCAACTATAGTCCCTCCGACCATCATAGTTTGACTATAGTTCTTATGACATCTGTCGTCCTACTATATTCCCTTCAACCTCAATTTTCAATCTATGGTGCCTCTAACCACCATCGTCTGACTATATTCTTATCGACCAAACAAACATGCAAACGTTCACTTGAGAACAACTCTCATGACATTGGATTCTTCCAACACCAACCATATAATGTGCTTTATACAATATATATTTGATACATTACCAACACCTTTCCCCAATAAAGGGTATCCTTTGTAATCAACAACAAATACTAGTGGAATCATTTTAACTGAGTCATGACCATGATTTTCCCCTTTCTGGAATTTTATATGTAAAAATTTTGATATCTCTTATGACACTTGCATACCTCTTTTTTATCCATCTTTGAGTTGGATCTTTGTACATAATTAGGACGTCAAATATTTCATCTCTCTATATATCACCGTGAATGTTCTGGCATGTAACTATTAATACTGTTCACCATCAATTACAGATTTTAAACAAATCAAAGAGTTTACTACATCATGATGCTCAAGATCATATTGCTCTTTCCTACTTACTAGAGAGCCTCATTTCTTGAGATCTAGAAAGAAAATCACTCTCACATTGTAATGAAATAAATGGAATTCAAGCTGCTAAATTCGAAACAAATGATTTTGTATACAAACTTCACAAATTTAATACAATGGACAAACATTAAAGCTACTATGTTTGCTGGGAAGTTGTAACATTTATGGAACACAAAGGCATTTTGTCAATGCGTCTCAACCTTTCAACTTGTTCATCAAAAATTGCACTACAAAGTAATATGCCGAATTTGGAGCTTAACCTGCATGTTGATAAGTTCATGGAATGACTCGTGAAGCATTAATTCCATGAAGAAATAACTATGAACATATGGCATGTTCTTCTGCTTGATCCAAAGTGAGAAACTCAGATTTCATTTGAGATAATTTTATACAAAATATCAAATTCAAAAAATTTTGATATTAAGAAATTGCTTTAAAAAACAAGCAACTCAACCCAAATGAAATCTCAGTTGGTTCATTTACAGAGGGTGGGCTTGATGGCTATTAGTCCTCTATCTTTCATTCTATTTATTTGCTCAACACCTATTTATATGATATCAAATTGAGCATCCAATGATTTTTTTAGGGGGTTTTACATACATACCACTTTATTTTATGCTATTTACATATCTAATACTTAAAACATTAATATTACATGACTACCACCCATAGAATAAATTTGAGTGCATGGAATGAAATATTAAAGTTTATAAGATTGTATGAATGATATAAATGAATTATATGAGTGGTATATTTGATATTAAAGTTGTATATGGGTGGTAGACATGTAATATTAATGTTTTGAGTGTTAGATATGTAAATAGCATAAAATAAGGTGGTATGCATGTAAATTTCCCTTAAATGGATTATATGAGTGGTATATATTTGATATTAAAGTTGTATATGGGTGGTAGACATATAATATTAATGTTTTGAGTGTTAGATATGTAAATAGCATAAAATAAGATGGTATGCATGTAAATTTCCCTTATTATTATTATTATTATTATTATCGACAAGAAATCATCACACATCTTTAATGAAAGAATTGCACTGACTAATAATTGCTTAATGGTCATATGGGTGCATGAGTCTGTAGACCTTTACAAAGAGCCTATATTTTCAAGTTTCAACTTCATCTTGTAAATTGCTATAGTTATTACTCTAGATAGATTTTTATATTAATGTGGTTTTGTTTCTAACTTCTCTGCAAAATAAATAAATTATGAGATGAATTTGGCTCAATATTAGGGGTGTCAAATTTGATATTCGGATCAGATTCGGGTCTAACCCGAAATTGACCTGCTTCAAACTCACCAACTCGAACCCGACTCGTTTAGTAAACGGGTGAAAACCTTGAACCTAAACCCAAGCCGACGGTGCCCATTTTGGATGACCCGACCGGCCAACCGATTTAGTAAGCAATCATAAATTAGCAAACAATCATCTTAAAAAATAAAATGGAATTTTACCTCATTTACCATCCACTTAACTTGAAGGGAGAACTCAATCAAAGAAATGAAATATCACGAAGAGATCGCGAGCTAAGTGTGAAGGTGCAAGCTACTAGCGACCAGAAGACTGGAGTCATGGATGACCTGCAAGTCTGTGACGGCTCGACGATGATGCGTTGAGACCGACGAGCGTGAGGCAGGATGGCTGGAAACAACGATAAGAAGGGAAAAATCAAAATAGCGATTGCGATCAGGATGAGTCACGCCTAACCCTCCTTAGTGCCTTTCACATTTATTTTTATTAGCCTATCAAAACGTGTTAAATACGATATTGCAAGACCATAATCCAACCCAATTTTGAAATGGGTCGGAAAAAGAAAACTGAACCAGACACACCTGTTAAAAGGTTCGACTCAAACCCAAAATTTTTAAGTCGAGTTTTCATATCTTTTTATATATTGACATCCCTACTGATCAACTATGTACTTAGCATTTTGTTCAGTTGGGTCGGTAAAGTCTTACCAATGGATCTAATGGAGAGGAATTCAGAGCTTAACTAACCCACTTCTCCATGAAAGGACATGGTCAAAGAGCCTTATAGAGAGCACTCAATTTGGAGCTACAGGTGCTGCAAGTTGCAGCGACGTGCTTGCCTTCTCCTCCCTTTATAAGCAAAGATGCTGATAGAAAGTTGCAACTGTAACAAAAGGAATCAAACCCAAATGACGAAGGGAAGAATAATTCATCAGGAATGGCTGTAGATAGTGCTCTGTGGAATATTGAAATCTCCTCACACTTTCTGCACAGTCATTAGCCACAGCTTTCTAATTAACTTTGTAAAAAGCTGATGAAATTTCTGCTAGCTGAGATTTTTACGATATATCTGATTGGGACTGTTTTGAATGTAGTTTTACTGTTAATTTCTTAGACAACTTGGCAGTTGAATTCATTGATTTCTGCTGCATGCATATGTGGCTGTGAGATGAAACACGTACGTCAAGACTGGAAGGCTATTATTGTGGAAAGAGAAGAAGCAACGAGGCCGGCGTCTGCATGAACAATTAATGGATTAGTTACAAGGTCTTTCAACTGTAGCTTGGGGGGTCCCAGGATGACTTTTCAAATTGCAAAGAAGATATAAGATATTATTTAGATTGAATAAATTATTTTTGGGGATTTACATGCATATATACCACTTTATTTCATATTATTTACATATCTAATACTTAAAATATTAATATTACATGCCTACCACAAGTTGAACAAATATCGATGCATGAAATGAAATATTAAAGTTTATATGATGGTATGAGTGGTAGGAATGAAATATATGAGTGATATATTTGATATTAAAATTGTATATGTGTGGTAGATATGTAATATAAATATTTTAGGTATTAGATATGTAAATAACATGAAATATGAATCATAAAATTAATCTAATCATATATTATTTTATGCATAGTTTTGTGCAAATTAATTTAATGATTCATATCTTAGGAGTAAAGTACAAGATTGATGTACCTGCAACCATAATAGCTATAAAATAGCATGTTAAAGATAGATATAATAGGGTATAATGGGAAAGCTATAATTCAATAGGGTTATCATAATAATTATGATACATCATATTATAAGATAAATACAATATAATATAAACAAACAACTATAATATGTCATAATGAAAGATATTATATATATTATTGTCAATTAGTCATATTCTTTCAAAATTCATACTAAAGCTAAATATTTAAATATATTTTACAAAAACAAGCGAAGTAATAAATATTAAAAATGCAGTGGTTACTTGGCCTCCTATGTAATAACCTAGAGTTCTTAAATAGATTTATTCTTAAAAAAATTTGAGAATTTTGAACTGTGGCGCTGCGACACAGTGATTTCTAGTGCAACGACTCTGGAAGGTGCAACGCTAGGGTATTGATACTCTCGGTTTCACAGTAATTATAGAATGAATATGTAGCGTTGCAGTGTTGGATTGGAGCGTTGTTTTAATAGGCACTGAAAAATATTTTATATATAAATTTATCTTCACTTAGCCCATCTCTCTCTCTCTCTCTCTCTCTCTCTCTCTCTCTCTCTCTCTCTCTCTCTCTCTCGTTTGGCTTGCCGGGTAAGGAAGGGAAGGAGAATAAGAGAAGTGAAGGTGAGAGAGGAGAGAGACAGCATGCTTTTGGTTTACCATTCATTTTATTTCTTCTACGAAAATTATTCTGATCGTTATAGGTAACTTCTATCATATCTATGTTTTCAAATATTTTGACTCCAGAATTTATTCTTGTGTCTAAATTGATATATATTATATTTTCTACTCATTTAGTGAATTTTCATTACATAAATTTTGATCTATTATAGTATTATTATTCATGTCATTTTAATTGGATGATTTTGTACTTTCACCAGTTGAAATATTATTTATGATATTTTGTACAATTTGAGTAGAATGAGATAAATATTGATTGTTGGCATCCTGATAAAAGCATAATGATGAAACAAGATTTGTGAATAAATATGGGCATGAGAATGAGTAATAGCTAATCGTTATTACTTTTATAATATTATGTATAAAAATAAGAGAAGTTGGTTTATTACTAAAGATTGTTTTATACTTATACATGATGGTAGGCTGACTGACTTTCCTTTAAATGTTGTAGTTTGTGTTGATATCATCTATTAATTCACATGATTTACTAAGTGGGAGGTATAAGAAGTAATTATTATGCTGACTGATAAGAGTGATGACTTTGATTATTGAAAATCACCTAAATAGTGAATTAAGAATACCAACTGGAAAAACACCACACAAGCCATAATTCCTTAATTATTTAATCTGACTGCTTGAACATATATATAAGGCACTAACTTAATGCCACTGATTCATTATTAATGATTTACTGTTATTGAGCATGTGATTAAGATATAAATTTGAGACTGATATAGAATAATGGACTCATATATGATTCCTTAATAGCATAGTGGTGTTATAAAATTGTTTTCATATATACTTCTGCTTTACTAGTTTATACAATTTCCTTATTGTTTAGATAATATTGTTATGATATTTGGTTTGAGAAGAATGATGGTTTACAGCCTTATCATTTTGACATATGTATTGTACTATTTTACAAGCATTATTTTTATTGCATGTGTTTTAGTGTTTCTACACAAACTTAACTCATGACTATGTTGACTGCTACTATTATGAACTCAATGATTTCTTTTATATTTTTTATTTTTTATGCTTTGAGTTCAGTTGTAAGATTCTAATGACTTGTTGAGATTTATAAGCTCAATATATATGATTTTATTTAATAATTTCAAGTTAGGAAAGAGGTTCGACAGTGCGAGGCTGATCAGATATATGATTCTTAAGATTTCACTATCATTTTATATTTTTTATTTATACTTTTGAGCTCAAGAGTATGCATACAATATATATGTTGTATTTGTATGACTCCTGACTAGTGAATATGACTTTTGGGTATTTAACACCAATGTATATTGATGTTTTGATCAATAGACTTTTTTTTGCTAGTATTTTATTATTGAAAGAAATTCGATAGTTCTAATTGTAATTATTAAAATATAGAAGATACAATTCTTTTCAATTTCATGACATTATAAGTAACTCAATTATGATCTCTCACTCTATATCAATTGTACATATGTTGCAACACATCATTCGCCCTCATTGAAGGTTCTCTTTTTTCTTTTGGACGGCTGACCTTTCGTTTCAATAAGCGTAATATAAGAAATATGCTTCTTAATTTAGAACCTTCGAGATGTCTTTATCATTAACTATATAAAATTAATCATACTTCATGTGTATAGAACTTTAAACATAAGTCATAATAATTAACACCCAAATCTCATACTAAGCCAATGCATGTACACGCGAGAGACCCATAAGATCAAAATTTTTGAAAATTTCATTGTTAAGACTTAAGATCATCATTAAGGATATATAATTCAAACTAACTAATTTTATATGAAATCAAACTTTGAGTCTTATTCAAGAGCTTTTGCAATGCTTCTTCAATTTTCTTTATCAAATTAATTTTTGTATTCAATGTAATGGTGCATTATTTATCAAACATTCTTCTTTTACATTTTGTGCCTAAAATAGTCATTGTAAAGTAGTATGCCCCATTGATAACATTTTTAAATCTTATAAAAATATAAATAATTTGATTTATAGGGAAAAAGTTAGAGCCAACAGTTCAATGACATGCATTTTCAAGATAATCAACTATGGTTGGGTTCTTCACACATATTTTATCGAAATGTCTACAAAACTAAATTCTTTTATAAGCTTGAAATTCAAGTGATATGATATTCCTCACGATAACTATTGATCTTAAAATTTATCGCAATATTCATTATGATATAATGAGTGCTAACTCTGTATTGTGCCTCTAAAAAAATAATTGATAAAGCTCTGGCGATATTATTATATCTATTAGAAATGAACAATTTTTTTTAATGTGTGCCTATTGACCCCAAACTTTTATTAGGTCCTTTGACCGGACGTAGCTCTACGTTTGGTCATCACTGAGTTACTCGGTTTTTGCTTGGTATTGCTTGACAATAACGAGAAATACTGCTCTGTGAAGATCAATACTGAGTAATACCGAGCAATACCAAAAAATACCGAGTTTTTCTAGAAAAAACTATGTATTTTTTGGTATTACTCGGTATTGCTTAGTATTTTGTCTTCACATAATGATATTTCTCGTTATTGTTGGTATTGCTCGGTATTTCTCATTTTTTGCCTGCTACGTGGCGCGATCTTAGTGCCGGCCGAATGTAGCTCTACGTATGTTCACCGGACCAAATAAAAGTTCCTTTTAATGTGCTTAGGAAATGCATATACGACTCATTATTTTTAGAGCAATACTAAAATTAGAATTACTATCGAAAAAATCTGAAGTATAGGCATCTTGTCAAACTTTCTCCTATCTATTGAAGTTGTCTATGGAAATGTAGGTTTTGTTTGGTACTGCTTTTTTATTGCTTCTTAAAGCAACTTTTTAGTATAAAAGTTAAAGCCGTTCCAAACAAAGCCTAATTGAAATGCATCGACGGTTCCAACTGGCACGCCCGCACGTGAGCCCAAAGGGCATATCACGTGTCACCGGTTACGAATGTTAACTGCTGAGATCGATTGGCACGCCCGCACGAGAGCCAAAAAAACAAATCACGTGCCACCGGTTACAAACTTTAACGGCTGAGATCGGCTTAATGTCAAACACATCAACGCCTACGAGCAATCCACGCCCGTCCTCTCTTATCGAGCAACAAACGGCCCTTATGCTTCCACGTGTCGCTTGCGTTACCATTTCAGGACCAAGAGAGCCAACCGCCATATCTGTCTCTCCCACTTCGTCCCCCCACTCCCTCTTCTTCTTCTCCCTCCAAAACCTAATCCGTAGCATAGATTAAGCAGTTTCCAATTCTAGGTTTTTACTTGTTCCATGCGGTTGCAACTCCTACACGCCGACAAAACCTGAAACTTCCAATCTCCAACTTGTCGGATTACAATTCAGCAAGTATAAAGTGAATCAGAGTCCTCCGAACCCTAAAAAGGCGCCATCTTTCTTGATCAGCATTCCCGATTACGCCCAAAATTCTTCAAAAATACAATAATTACTAACACTATCTTTAGCTTCCATGGCGGATTCTGACAACGAATCCGGTGGGCATAACAATAGCAATGCCGCCATAAACAGCGAGTATTCTTCTCGCGAACAGGACCGATTCCTCCCCATCGCCAACGTGAGCCGAATCATGAAGAAAGCCCTCCCGGCCAACGCCAAGATCTCCAAGGACGCCAAGGAGACAGTTCAGGAATGCGTCTCCGAATTCATTAGCTTCATAACCGGCGAGGCGTCAGATAAGTGTCAGCGCGAGAAGCGGAAGACCATCAATGGCGATGATCTATTATGGGCCATGACTACCCTTGGCTTCGAGGAGTATGTTGAGCCGCTCAAAATCTATCTCCAGAGGTTTCGTGAGATGGAAGGCGAGAAGGGCGGCGGTGGCTCTCAGCCGCAAAAGGATGGAGGTGGCGGCGGTGGAGGAAATGGGGGTGTGGGTGGTGGTGCTATGGGTATGGGAAGCAATGCAGGGGGTTTCTCAGGCGGCGCTGCTGGGATGTATGGAGGCAGTGGCATGATGATGATGGGTCAGCAGATGTATGGCTCTCCACCGCCGTCATCTTATCAGCATCATCACCATCATCATGAAATAGGCAGCGGCGGCTGGAGTACTTCACCAACGGCGAGCAGCCGGCAGGGGAGGATTTGATTGAATGTTGATTAGGTGATTTCTTTTTGGTTTTCTTTTGTGTGTGCATCGTGTTTCTGTTGTGTCTGTTCTGTTTATGGGATTTGGTATTAGTACATAGAATGTATTATTCTTGATATAGAAGAATTTGGTGAAATATGAAATCTGTAATATAATATTTTCATGATCTTCAACTTATCTTTCTGAAGAGTTGAAGATGAGATATGTAAATTTGACGCTGTAACGTGTTATTGGCAACATATCTTTTCTTCTGATCAGGTGCTTTTTATTAGATCAGGCCATGAATCAGAGAAGCTATAACTATCTGTGTGAGTTTCTTCCTGTGATCAGAACTGTTGAACAGATTCTCTTCAGCTTTACTTGATCAAAAAAGTAAGGATATTTTGTTATAGTTGGTGTCTCTTTGGTTTGTAGCCTCAAAAGGATTTATTATTCTGTGCGGAGTCCGGAGGGTATTCGGAGATCAATAAAAATGCGTCACATCATCCCAAGCTCGGTACCTGCACTAAATACCTCTAAGTACTGCTGGGTACGCAGCGCTTAACCAGCCGATTCTCTCATCCGATGTCCACACAGAATAAAGATAGGACTAATAGTTTCTTTTTTTGAGACTTCAGAGCTTTTAGCTTTTGCAACTACCATGAGTGAGTAAGTGCCTATTGAAGGATATATTCTCAGTGTAAGTTTTAAGGCAGGGGCTGTTTGTATGGCTCTCATTCTATCGTGGTTATGGATAAAAGGAAACAAAATAAATCCTTCCTATTGTCTTCTTTTCTCAGAAAAGATTTCGTGGTCGCCACAAGTAGGATAGCCTGACAAAGACTAAATTTTTTATTTGATTTGGTTCTGATTTTTTGTTCTTCTAGTCATTATAGGCTAACTTCTGTCCTGCTACTATGAAAAACACCAAATTGTGAAGAAATGTTCAATATTTTTTCTGCCAAATACTCTGCAGGCGCCTGTTGCAGCACATGAAATTGTGGTAAAAAACACAACTCTCCTTGGTCTATTGGTTGAAAGCTTAGGCTTCCAACTAAGAGGTCCAAGGTTCGAGTCCATGTGTATGCGTTGTGTGTGTGAGTTTGCCTTAAATGGCCTAAATGTCCAAAAAAAAAATTGTGGTAAAAATTCTTCACTAGCAGCTTTGTGGCATCTTATGCCAGGTAAAAGCTAAAAAACAAATGGGGCGAGGGCTTCTTCTGATATTGTCTTATGCTAATGTTCTTTGTTATAGAGTATATGTTGTCAGAGTTGTTCTACTTGGATTAACAAGGTGTTGTAGTATTGATTCTAAGATTATATCATATTCATAAAATCAATAGAGAAGATGATAAATGAGCTTGATGATGCACTTATAATGTATCGTGTATTAATTAATTTAAGAGTTGATGATTATGATATTGAAGTTAAATATGATAAAGATTGTGATGTAATTAGGGCTATCAAAATTGGGTCACATGTTGGGTTCGGGTTCAACCCTGAACTGATCCGGCACTATTCAGCCCGACCCGAACCTGGCCCGTCAACACGTGCTTCTTCAGCCAAATCCCGTAAATACGCCGAACTACAGGATTCCGGATCATTCTCGGGTTTACGGGTCAACCCAAACCCGACCTGAAATTCGAAACGAGTCAAAAATCAAAACCCGAACCCGACCCGTTTCAGGTTGACCCGAACTTTTTTTGTGTTGGGTTCGAGTTGAGTTTTCAGGTCGTGTCAAATTTTAACACACATAGATGTAATAATGATCGCTCAATGATTTTCATTACTAATCATCCATTAGAGGTTTTTTTTTTTGTGGGGGGAGTGTAACATATAGGTCAATGAAAACAAACTCACACACACATCATATACGTAAGACTCGAATCCAAGTCCTATTTGTTGGTAGTTAAAACTTTAAACAAACCGATTAAGATAACCTATGTTCCGTTAGAGATTTAAACCCATCATATGATGCTGGTGAAATTAATAAATTATTGAGCTTTTAATAATTCAAAATCATATGAATAGCTCAAAAAATATGATTTTTCATATGTTCTCAAAATCATATGAATAGCTCTCAATATTTGAGACTTGAGAGTGCCTATAATAAATGATTATAAATATAATGAATTAATATTTGAATTTTTTACTCACTAATAAAATTTTTAGGGCTAAAGTAATTTAACAAGTTACAAAGAAAATTTGTTTATTTAAAAAAAAAAAGGAGAAGATATTTGATAGTTATAATAATATTCTAAATATATATAATTACTTTTAATTAGTCTTGGGCTTCATTTCAGGCATCTTTTTTTATTGTTTTCTAAATCATCTTTTTAGAAATTTTTATACTAGAAAATTGTTTTAGAAATCGTTAAGAATGATATCACAAATAAAACCTTATTGTTGTTTTGGGAAGTTTTTATTGTTTTAAAGTATATATTCACTTTGTAATTGGTATTACATTTGTTGTGGACTAGGAAATTTGTGGTGGTAGAGCAGAGTTTTATGTCTTAGTTTTGCACGAATGTCAAACACATAAATAGATAAATTAGAGAACTTATATAATATTATAATTTTTTTTATGTAGAAAATTGTAAAGGGAAAAATTACATGTTCTTCTTGCCCGGTTGAAATGATTCCATATATTAATCAAATCACTATGTTGTCATTCTCTAATTTTATATACACAAGTAAAAAGACAAAACAATTCCAAATATAAGGGTTTTAAGTATTAAATGTTAAATTAAAATAGAAGAGTATCTTATATAATTTTATAAGATAGAATTGGTAAAGTGCTGTCACCGAACATCATCTGGAGGTGAATCAGAGTGCACCATATCTCTTTGTTGCTGTGTACCGGTGTTGTGTACCGCAGTGTACCAGGTGACGTGACGCATCTCGATTCGTCTCTGGACGTCTGATACGTCTGATGACCGCACGTGAGCTCCTATACTCAGTAATTGCTCAATACTCCAAAAAAAAATTTTTGAAGTGGCAAATAATGACTACTTTGCACTTCTACAAGAAGTAGCCTCTCCTCCTGATAGAAAAATATATCCATATGTAGATTTTCTCGAGACAAGGCAGTCACTAAAGTCCGAATCTTAATGCCCAAACGCTTTAAGATTATCAAATTTCTTGTAGATAAGCATGTAGACTTTTTTTCCCTTGAAGATACTTCATAACTTTCTTTGTTGCTTTCCAATATTCCAAATTAGGATTACTTTAGTATATAACTAACATTCACACTGCATATGCATTGTCAGGTCTTCTACAAACCTGCGAATACATTAAGCTTCAAATTACTAAATTATATGGAACATTTTTCATTTTTATTTATTTTCCAAATTTTGTTATGTATTGGCTTAAACTGAATTAACATCTTTGATAATAGGGGTGTCAATTTCGGGTCATGGGTCTGGTTCAGGTCGAACCTAGAACATATCCGACACTATTTGGCTCAATCTTAACCTGACAAGTTTTTGCAAACAGGTCAATTTTTTGGACTCGAACCCGACCCGCTTCAGGTCCAGGTCAAACTGACACAACCCGAATGACCCGGGACCAACCAAAAAATAATGATTTTCAGGTCAAAAAATGGGTAAATCTCCTATTTTCGGGTCAAAATCAGGTCAATCTTATGTTATCGTGTCAAAAAGGGTTTTCGGGTCGAAATCAGGTCAATTTGGAGTTATTGGGTCAACCCGAACCTGACCCGCTTTTTGAAACCGGTCGATTTGTTGAACCCGAACCCGACCCGTTTTAGGTCCGAGTTGACCCTAACATGAAATTTTCAGGTCGGGTTCCAGTCGAATTTTCAGGTCGTGTCAAATATTGACACCCCTATTTGATAATAGGTGTCATGTCTGCTCAATAATTTTTTTTTTTTTCTAAAATCACAAAAGATATAAGCTTCTTGAGACTATCCTAATATCCTTTTTTTTTTATTTTTTTTAGACTATCCAAATATCCATTAGATATATCTCTTTGAATTTTTAGGTCAATAACATAAGACCTTCATCCATATCTTTTGTATCAAAATTTTATGAGAGAAATTCTTTTACAACATCTCTCTTTGAGATGAACTCTCCTGGTTGTTTCATGTAATTTTTTACCTCTAAGATTTCGTTTGGGACAACTTTCTTGCTGCTTCTTAAAGTAACTTTTTAGTATAAATATTTTATTTTTTATACTAAAAATTATTTTCAAAAATAGTAAGAAAGCTGTCCAAACAAAACTTAAATCTCCATTGAGAAAAGCTATTTTCACATCCACTTGACGTGACTCCGTATCAAAATGAGCTATTGATATTATGATTATCCGAAAAGAATTCTTTTTTAGAAATTGGAGAGAATATTCAGTAACATTCAATTCATATTTATGCAGTGAATCATTTATCTACAAGTCTAAAGTCTTGATTTACATTTTTTTTAATATTGCCTAAAGAATCTCTTTTAATTTTAAAGACCCATTTATTTATAATGGTATTTGCTCCTTGACCCCATTCATCAAGAAACTTCATAACTAAACTGAGATTTTGAGTTTTCTCATAAAATAAGATTTCAAGTTCAGTTACTCCCACTATATCATTACAAAAATTGATAATTAAAAAAAATTGTATTAAAAAGCTGCTTTGAAAAATAGTAAGAAAATTATCTCAAACTAAGGATTCGTTTGGGACGGCTTTTTTGTTGCTTCTTAAAGAAGTTTTTTAGTACAACAAATTAAAAGTTTTATACTAAAAAATTGTTTTAAGAAGCAAGAAGAAAGTCATCCCAAACAAAGCCTAAGCCTTAGGTTTCATTTGGAACAATCTTTATTACTGTTTTTTAAAGCAAATTTCTAGTACAATGAGCTAAAAAAATTTGTACTAAAAAATTTAAAAAAAAAACTAAAATTTTTATACTAAAAAAATGCTTTAAAAAATAATAAGATAGCCGTCTCAAACTAAACCTTTGTAAGCATTATGCTTAAGTGATTAAGATCATTCCCAAAGTTCTTATGATACTTTCTAAAATTGATTGTTTGATTATGTAGATTCTTTAGGTCCTTAAAAATTAAAGTACCAATTCAATTTCCATGCAGCCCAAAGTAAAACAGAATTTTATCATTTTAGTCTTTATAGTTATCACCACTTAATATAAGAACAAGAGATACATCATAGTTTGGAAAAGAAGGAGATTGAGGGTTTGTTTGGGACAGTTTTTTTAACGCTTTCTAAAATAGTCTTTTAGTTAAAAAATTTCTTGAATTAGAATTTTTTTGTACTAAAAAATTGCTTTAGAAAGCAATAAGAAAGCTGCTCCAAACAAAAGCCTGAATTGCAAAGAGATTTCACATGCTTAACTAAATTTATCATGAAGCAAAAAAATAGATTAAAATTTACCCATATATATTATTCCAAAATAAAAATCAACACATCTTTATAATCTTCTTGTGGGAAAACTTATAATAAGGAATTGATTTTATAAATATTTTTATAATGAGACTAATTAATTTCTTCTAAGTAAATAAGTTTAGGCTTGTAGACTAGTAGCACCTTATTATTTTACTTTAAATAGTTCTATTTTTAATTAAGCTAAAATATAATGATCTCCCAATAGTATGCAAATATGATGCTTAGTTGTCAATTGAACTTAAGTTATATGATAAGTAAAATCAAAGTATGATTAAATTTTTTAATTATTTCACAAAACTATTCATTATAATTATTTTGCACAATAATTGAGTTAATATCCATTATTTATGTAAATGATGCTAAGCATGCATGCAAATAGTGTTTAAAAATCAATGGAATATTTGAAAACTCATTATGTGCATTTTAATTTTTCTATAAATTATTTACTTTTTTGCACTTTTATATTATATTAAAGTAAAAAAATGCAAATGATGTCACATTTACTCAAAGATAGCATCACATTCTTCCAAATAGAATTAAATGACATGAAATGCATCAAGAAAGCAATACATAATATTTTATATTTATGATAATAATAATAATAATATTATTATTATTATTATTATTAAATTAGTTA
>NW_021318921.1:238497-262788 GCF_001605985.2 Dendrobium catenatum
AATACAAAAGCTGTCCCAGACAAAGCCTTTTTATTCGGTATAAATTTCTTATTGCTTTTGAAAAGCAACTTGCTATTGCAAAAACTTCAAGTTCAAAAATTTTTTTACTAAAAAAATAATTTAAAAAATAATAAAAAAAAAATCTCAAATAAAAACTTAGAACTTCATTTGAACAACTTTCTCGTTATTTTCTAAAATAAATTTTAAATTCAAAATTTTATTTAAAGAACAAAATAATAATGATAAAAAACTATCCCAAACAAAGCTATAGGGGTGTACAGATTCAGCTAAGAAACCATGTAAATGGAAACCAGAGATAGGAAACGATATTCTCAGCGGGCATTCAAGGAGACACTGAAGCGTTTCTAACGCAACAAATTCTCTGTAGCAACAAATATTTACCGATTCAGTATCATCATTATTAGCGCTGCCACATATTAGCTGGAAATATAATCAGCTTTCAAAAGTCGGCAATATCAAACATCCAAACCAGCTTCTGATAAATTTCATACCCCCTTGTTTTCCATCTACTTCACCATAGTTAAGCACAAGTACCAGAAGCTTCAAAGTTCATGAAGGCACCAGTTCACAACGTCAATGGAAACCAAATAACAAAAGCATAACTACACAGTGTAATTATATAATATGCATCTTCATGTGGTCTACACCCTTCATTACAAGGCCATGATCCAGTTTGTCCTCATGAGGTAATACCAGCCATGACTTCTTAAGTTATCCAAGTCATATAAAACACGAGTAAACTACAGAAATCCTGAATTTGTCTAACAACCAATCCACGCATGGAACTGCCTTCAAATCACTTACAGACTCATAAGCAGCAATTGATCACAGGGGAATTTGAGTGGTGCAGTGAGCTTCAAGTATATTGATTATGCCTTTACTTTTTTGCCTGCAGGTTTTGGGGTCTCTTCCTTACCGGTCTCTTCCTTTTCGCCTTCCTCTTCGCTTTCGTCGGCTTCATCGGCCATCTTGGTCAACTCTTCTTGTATCATTTGCTTTATTGCTCCTTTTTTTGGTGTCAAATCCATCTTATAATGGACGGCTGAAAGAGATGGCTTTCATTAGAGTAAGACAGACAATATTACATAAAGAAGGGATTATCATTTGGGAGAAGGCATACCAAGCTTTTTCAGAATATCCGTAAAAGTAGCCTGGAATGAAAAAAAAGTAGTAAGATGATAAGTTATTTGAGTTATGCAAACTAAGATTTCGTTTAGGGCGGCTTTTTCATTGTTTCATAAAGCATATTTATAGTACAAAAATTTTAATTTTTGTACATGAAAGCTGCTTTAAGAAGCAGTTAGAAAGTCGTCCCAAACGAAAGCTTCATTTGGGATGACTTTCTTTCTGCTTCTTAAATATTACAAAAAATATAATATTTGTACTAGAAAGTCACTTTAATAAGCAGTAAGACATCCCAAACAAAGCCTAAAACCAGTGAAGTTCTACAAAAATCAGTACAGCTCAACAAGCCAAAGCAGCCTGGAGCTACCTTATCTGTGCAACAATACTTAAACCAAGTAGCTAACTACTAGCTCGAACTCTGTTAGAGTGTCCAGTCTTTATTTAATAGGCCTACTAAGCATACAAGACATACCGTATTGAAATCAACTTCCTTCAGAATTTCACATATGGTCTTCCTCAGATCAGTCCTGCTTGGACCAGATTTTCGTTCCTCTCCGGTAGCTTTTCCCTTGCCTGGTTTTTTACCTTGAAATATAATAACCAGAACTAAAATTAAATATGAAAATAATATTTTACCTCAATGAAAAGCAATTTAAAATCAACTTTATAACCAAGTAAACTCGAGAATATTTTTCTAGCAAAACAATACTTTTCTGACATTCAACAATCAAAGGCATGCAGAAGTTTAAGACAAAGGCTTCATTTGGGACGGCTTTCTTACTGCTTCTTAAAACAACTTTCTAGTACAAAAATAATAATTTTTATTCCAAAAAACTGCTTTAAGAAGCAGTGAGAAAGCCGACCCAAACAAATCCAAACTTACAAGTCAGCTAAAAGATGTATAAGAATCTCACCTGTAAGTGAAACCAATAACAATTATAATTTTTTTATGATTAAAATGAAGATACATACCAGAAGAATTATCCTTCACACTTGACTTCTGGTTCGACTTCTTTGTTGAATCAGCATCTTTTTTCTTCCGAGTGAAGACCTTTTCACCAGTATCATCCTTCTCAACCTTTGCTTGTTTGTAGGTTGAAGGTGCCTTCACAGGGCTTTTTACCACTGTTTGCGAAGTAGCCTTCTTAGAGTTGCTCCCCGTTCTTTTCCTCTTCTTTGAAATAGAAGAGCTTTGTCGTTTTGGGGATTGCTTGATGTCTTGATTTCCTTTTCCCAATTCATCAACATCCTCATTTTCTCCTTCATCATCACTTGCTTCTGGTGATTCACTACCTTTCTTTTTCTTCCTGGTGAAAACCTTCTCAGCAGTATCATTCTTTTTAGCCTTTGATTGTTTGTGCGATGATGGTGTCTTCACAGGGCTTTTTACCTGTGTTTCTGAAGAAACCTTCTTAGAGTTGCTCCCTCTTCTCCTCTTCTCTGCAACAGCAGAGTCTTGTTTTTTGGGGGATAGTTCCATATCTTCCTTTCCTTTTCCAGATTCATCGACATTCTCCTTTTCGCCTTCATCATCACTTGCTTCTGATGATTCATTTTCTTTTGCATCACTTTCAGAATGCGCTTGTACATCATCCTCGTCAGGAACACCATTTTCTGTGTCGTCTTCTTCTTCCTCATCTTCTGTTTCCTGTGGATTCTTTCCGCTTGACTTCGGAGTGCCCTCCGGCTTGCCACTTTTCTACAGTATTTTGCATTGGGTTCAAGCAAAGATTAAGAACATAGAATATAGCTAAAACAATATACTCAAGTCCATAACCCAAGTAGAACTATTACAACCAGGTTATAAAGACAAAGATAGGCAAAAGAACGATTCAAAAGAACATAAAAGGAGGAAAATAGCACAAGTAATGTAAATCATAGCTTATGTTGCATACCTTCCTAGACCTCTTCGCAGGCGTGCCTCCTGAGCTCCTTGATGCACTGCCTTCAGCAAATCGTTTGCGCTTTCTAGATTTTTCTGACTACAACAGAGCACAAAAGGAAAACATTGCACTCTTCAGCTATAGAAAAAGATGTTCGTCTTTCGTTGCCTAAATAAGAAAAATCTCACAATCTACCATGAAGATTCAAAATTTAAGTAGATGCACATTGGAGATCACAAAAAGGAGGCAAACCTGCTCCCTCTCAGCAAGTTTAATATCAGTAGTTGCATGAGGAGCTTCTAAAAAATCCACAAGCTTCACTATAATTTCTTCCTGCAACCAAGTTGAATGAAAGTAATCTTTTTAAAGAATAATTGTGAGCAGCCTCAAGTTATAGATCCGAATATTAATTAACCACAAACCTTTTTAGTGTTAGTTTTAGACACATTCAAATCAAGCAAGTCACATAGATCTAATAAATTGTCTTTAATGCACTTGTCAAGCTTTTCCTTTATCTTAGCTCTTTGTTTTTCCTGTGAAAAATTAAGAAAACAAACTTAAACAATATAAACACATTAAACTATTGATTGCACAAAACAAATCAAAGCAGATGAACAGAAAATTTAATGGCAAGACTCAAGCAAAGCCTATAAGAGTTGAAACACAACTCATAAAGCTCGAGAGAAACCTTACCTCGGTCTCATGCCAAGCAAACCCAGAAAACTGCAATATGTTGCTTTTAAAATCAACTACCTGAAAATGATTCATAGACAGAAAGAATATGGTAAAATATCAGTAGGAAGTAATTCAATAACAACTATATAACCCTTTAAACCAACTTACCCACCTTTAATAGCAACTGAAGAACAAACAATAGAAGAAAATATGTGAAAAAAAAAAAGATAAACTAAAAGAAATTGTAACAGCTTGGTTAACATGGAAATTCTAGTTGCTATGCAGAACAAACAAGAAAATGCAAGTCAAAATCTCACACAACCTTTCCTCTTCTTCCAAAAAGAGTCTGATGTAAGAATTTCAGATCAGCGGGCTTCCTTCTTGCTAACTTATATGCCACTGACATAGCAACACAAAACAAAAGTTCAGTAGCAAAAAAAGATTAGTAAAGAGGCTAATCACACAAAAAACATTAGTTTAGAAATAAACGACAAAAATCTACAAAGAATATGCTAACCTCCAAGGCTCCCACCATAATGTGTCAATGTTAGGACCTCCATCCAAAAAGTTCTAACACATTAAGGTTTCGTTTGGGACGGCTTTTTTACTGCTTCTTAAAACAGCTTTCTAGTACAAAAGTTGAAATTTTTGTAATTGAAAGCTATCCCAAACGAAGCCTAATTCATAGGAAGTCCCAGATATTAGGCAGTAGATAAAACAAGGGTGCCGAATTGCTTCTTAATTTAATCATTTTCCATATATAAGTAGTATAGAATTACTGCTACCATATGAAAAATTAGACTTGGATTATGTTCTGTTGTACCCTTTCTTTGAGATTTGGTAAATATATAATTAATATAACCCCAAAAAAAATCACATGTCCTTCATGCAACAAAATCTTTCACCTTGACTGGGAGGAACAACTGATTAGTGGCTACTTTACATTATGACCAACGACAGATAATAGCTTGAAGCTAGCTTGCTAGACTAATCAAGAGGTTGGGGGAAGATTAGAATATAATGGATAAATAAGGTACACAACAGGTAAAATCAAGCATACGGTATTATAAAAAAATGAAAAAGCTGCATGATAGACTTATTGCGCTAGATCCTGATTAAGGGTATTCTGAAAATAAAGGAATGCAGTTCCAAGAAAAGAGACTAAAATAAAGGTGAAGTGAATCAAAATCAAGACAGGCTATTCTAAACAAAAGCCTCAAAGATAGCGAAAATTAGAGTTATGTGTTTTGGAGTCCTTAGAATTTAGAGTGGTGCAACAAGTGGAAGAAAACAAACCCACAAGGTAAGTAGATAAAATTATGTAAAAAGATTAGAAAGGAAAGAGGTCAACCTAGGAATTGTGCAACTAGATCTGTGTAGAAAAAGTTTAACGCCTCATATATTCAATAGGAAATAGGAATTATATGAAGAATAAGAATTCATAAAACTTACCCTAAATAGTTTAATAAGGCCAACAATGATGATTTATTTATTGCATAAAGTAAATTTTAAGTGCTTAATTAAAAAAGAAAGGTACATGAAAGAATGATGGGATATAACAAGTAGAACTTCATGACATGATAATATTTCCACTATCCCTACAGCTCAATTACCAACAGTTCATCCTAATTTACAATAAAATAATCATGCAGTTCTAGCAAACACATCTAGCAATGCAATACTTTACATGTCCCTAAGTTAGAAAAACCTACTCCCAGATGTTAAATCTAAGAATATGCTTTGAGGGAGGATAGTGATAGCACAGTCCACACATAGTTGTATGTTTTTTTGCACTTTTCTTTAATGCAAATGCAAATCTTCAGAGATGTTAAATCAAACACAGTGTGTTAATGGATATGATTCAACAGTAATTAATTAATAATGCATTTATTTTATTGCATTTAAAACTTACATTGTTTAACTTGTAGGTCTACACGATCCTTGACCACCAAAGTAAAAGTAGTACAAAACAAACGCTACCGGAAGTAAATTACCAATAAATCCGGCACTTCGGATCACATCAATATTAACTTTTATAGATAATGATGATCTCACAGTTAAAGCGACAAAATGGACCAGACTCAAATCCATATAATGTATACAAGATTACATTCCTCGTGCAGATTTAATGAAGAAAACAAAATTGTCAAACTTGATATTCATCTATCAAATGGAACGCTGACAGACTATCCAACTTAGAAAATAAATAAATCGATGAGGTTTCTTGTGAAAGGTACATAAAATGACAAACACGTTCTACAAAACTCAATGGAACTAAACAAAAGTGTTGAGTTCTCAGAAGAACAAAATCTAATGAAAGTAAAGTGATACATGCATCAATCGACCACAAATTATTAAAAAAAAAAAAGCAAAATCAAGTCAAAAGTATAAAGCAAGAGTCAGCAGGGGGGTGGTGTTTACATACATGCCACACAATTCTTATATATTTACATATCTAACACCTGAAATTTTATATATTTATTCCTATAACAATCAAAACTTTAAATCACATAAAAATGCCACAAATATTAATTATTTTTAAAATAAAAAGGATCACGTAAAAATGCTATTAACATTTTAAAAATGAAAGACATCTTTTAATGCATAAATTTTAATGTATAGCCTAATAAGTAAATATCAAAATTTAAGTGTTAGATTTGTAAATACATAAGATTAGTGTGCTGTGTATGTAAATCCCAAAAAAAAAAAACCAAACATTCGCATGGAGGTGTTGGATCCACATAAGATTTTAAAGCATTTAAAAAGCCGATGTTTCCAGAATTTAGCCACACTGTCAATATAAATATAGATAAAAGATGTAGAGAAAAAACGAGCTACTAAAAAATATGAAAAATAATGGCATGACAGAACCGAATGAAAGTAACATCAAGTGACTAGTAAATTCAGCACAAAGCTGATTATGATCTGATTTTGGCCCTCATAGTAGACATTAACGTGGCAAACCAGACACATATTTTAGCCCTGAAAGACTTTATTTGGCCACAGTTTCAATTAAGAACAGTTGTATCTACATAAACCTAAGTTATAAATCAACTTTTCAAATAAAATAATCATCACAAACAAGAAGCCCATGAACGCAATTGACCTAAAAATAATCAACAGATATTGTGAAAACAACAAACAAAAACAAATGGTAATGCTAGCGTCCAACATGAATACACAATAATATTGCATACAATCATTAAAGGTTTGTTAACAATATCATAATAGACTCAGTAACATTTTATGCAGACAGAAAAACACATTTGAGATATAGAAATAGATCACAATGGTATATTTGATAAAATGATAAATAGCAAACTAGATAGGATCTTTCCTAACATGAAGAGATAGAAGCCTAATAAAGTAAATATATATATGTAGAGAGGCAAGGAATAGAGACCAAAGAATATGCGTGACAAACAAAATTGCATTCCAGGTAAATCAAAAGAAATTACATTACAGAAATTATTCAATAGGAAATTGTTGCAAGTGAGGCAAGTTACCATTGGGTATATCTTTCAAGGGAATTCCTCGACCCTGCAAATGAACATTGTTGGATGTTGAATATTCATAACACAACAGTCAATTGTATGTTTCTAACATGATTAAAAGGCTGGTGGAAAACATGCACCTTCTCTATGACGACAGCCTTATTGGGCTCTTTCTCAATAACTTCAACCAATCTCTCCACAGTTTTCCTCTCCCGCACAGGACGCTCCCTAGAAGAGCCCAATGGAGATGACACTGCATCAATAGTACTAATCAACTCCTTAGTTTTTTTTCCACTTTCTTTCTTTCCCTTTGCTTTATTTTTGTCCTTCACTTCACTTTTGTTAGCAGATCTTTGTCCCCTGCTCCTTTTCCTTTTGAAAGACTTTGCCAACTTCTTGTTACTGCTTTTTGTTTCTACATCACCATCATCATCTCCATCCTCGGCAGCATCCTCTTCCTCAGAAATGTGCACTTCCTTGACAACATCATCTTTGTCATCTTCCAAACCTCTATTAACAACCGTTTCCTCATTTTCATCAACTGCAACCTTATTTTTCCCAACTTTAGCCTCCACCTTCTCAATATCCTTGGGCTTCTTTTTGACTTTGACTCGCTCATGACCTACAGCTAGTTTTGATTTATTTTTAACATCATTTTCACCACCCAAATCTCTCTTCTGCTCATCATCATTAATCCCTTGTGCAACCTTCTCCTTTTTACTATATTTCAATTGTTCCACCCCGACGTCATCTTTGTGAACCTTACCTTCTGCAGCCTGCTTTTTCTCAGTGCCTTTGACATCACTAACATAATTCTTCTCAATATTATCTTTCACATTACCCAAAGCTTGCAGATTATTTTTACCTCCGGTGTCTTCCGTCACTTCAGCATTCATGCCTTCTTCCACAACAATTTCATCGTCATCATGCTTAGTTTCTTCAACAACCTTCTTCCCCTCTTCATTCTTACTTCCCACAAAACCCTTTTCTTCCTCCCCATCCAAAGTCTTCACAGCATCATTATTTATATCACCTTCCTTGGCTTCCTTTGCACCCTTTTCTCCCTTCGAATGTGTTGCCTCCCCAATATTTTTTCCCTCCATTGCATTTGCTTCAGCTACATCCTTCTTTTCCTCCCCATCCTTGGCTTGATTTTCATCATTATTTCCCTCGAGATACTTAGTCTCCCCAACACCTTTCTTTACATTTTCTTCCGTAGTTACCGCTGCATTCGTCTTTACCTCCCCATGCTTGTTGTCCTCTAAATCTTTTATGCCCCTCTCATCCTGCTTCTCTTCACCATCCTTAGTGTTCACTAGGTTAATCTTTTCATTGACATTGTCATTTATTTCTACACTCTTCTCATTTTCCGTATCCTTAACTTCCTCCACATCCTTGGTATCCACCCCATCCTTCAAATACTCAAGTCCTTTCTCTACGTTTACCACTCCTGTCACTTCTTCAGCACTCTTCTTCTCCTCTACATCCTCCTTGCTTGTCCCACTCCCATCTCCGTCCCCATCTTTGCTTTCAGTTGAAACCTTTGTAGAAGGAACATCAGGCGGATCAAAACCATTTTCCAGTGAAGCTTCTTTTGAATCAGATGGTGCCGTGGAATCAGCCATTCCAGTAAATACAGTTACTGAAAAAACCTTGATGAAGAAACCAAAAACAAAGGCAGCAATTTAAGAAGGCTTCTTCTAAGATCTATACCTGGAATGACAAAGACAAAAGTAAATACAACTACATGTCAACGCAAGGATTTTAAACAACAAGCCAATCATAAATCAAAGGAAAACTAGTCAACGCAAAGGCAATAGAAAAACCAATACTGAATATAGAAATTAAAAAGCATTGCACCCAACAGTGCACAGCGTTGGCTACTCCATCAGTCACTCCACAAGATTGAACTTTTAACAGGTTAAACGCTGGCTAATCAAACTATTAAATCGCAAACCCTAAAAGTTGATTAGAAAGCAACTCGAATTATAACAAGCATAAAGATGACATTTTTGTAACATTTGAAGAGTCAATTCTTCCACTACAACGAGAATAACAAGCAAAGAACCTCAAGACTCCACATTTAGCGCTCGAAAAAGAAGCTTGGAGTCGATCCAAGGCATAAAAGCAGATCCCTAGGACAGTCCTGACAACAAACAAAATACAGAAGACGCGGAGACAGAGATTGCACCGAACCAAACAATTCAACCAGGAGGAAATAGGGCAACTCCCTAGTACTTCCCAAACCCTAACTCCCACCTCCCACGAGCTCAAAAACCACGCGTAAAAACCAAAATTTGAACCAAAAACCCTAAAACTTTTCAACATATGCAACATCCGGCCAAAGGAAAAGCCAACTCACAAAAAGGAACACTGCAGTTGGCGCTCCAAGTGACGAGTCCCCGCGGAGAATTTGGCCTCGCGCTGCTTTCGTTCCTTCGCCCGCCCGCTCGCTGAAGACCAAGAGGAGTGGACTAAAAAAAGGATCTTTCCCTCCACACCCAAAAGTTTTGAGCCTTTTCTCTATTTTGCCCTCCTCTCGGCATTCAGTTTATATACAGGACCGGAAGGAGGATTCCATTTTGATTTACCCCTCGCTCCTTTGGGTGATACCGATTCGATTTTTGGCAGGTTTATTTATTTCTTACTCAAATCGGCATGAATTAAAGTAAGTGACTTCAAATTAACTCATTCACTATATTTTTTAATTTTGATATTGAATTGGTCTGAAATTTATATTATATATATAATTTATATTTTAATTTAAAAATTTTATACTAGAAGCTGCTTTAAGAAGTAGTTAAAAAGCCGTCATAAATGAAGCCTTAGACCCAACTCAAAATCATCTTGAAGATTAAGGTTTCATTTTGGACGACTTTTTTACTACTTCTCGAAACAATTTTTTAGTATAAAATTTAATTTTTTTACTATAAAACTGCTTTAAAAAATAGTAAAAAGACATTGCAAATGAAACCTAAATCAAATCAAAAACTTTTGCTCATGACTCGTTTTGTTTTGTTCAATTCTACCTAGATCTATGATAAAAATCTATCTCTAATTATGAGCGATTGCCTTATTTTACAATTCTGATAGGGTTTGTCCCATTAATTATGATAATGAGACGCATGAAAGCTTGTGGCTCTATATGTTGAAACATCTTTTCTATGAAAACAAATGAGTTATATGAGTGGCCTAATCACAAAGAAGAAACATTAAGAAGGAACTCATAAATCTCCTATTTTATGTAAGTAGTATTTTAGAAAAAGTTTGCAATGTAATAAGTTGTTTGATAAAAAGGCAATTAGACGTTATACTGGTAAAAAGGTGTCTACATAACACCCTAATCACCTAATGATAACTCGGCTAAAGTCTAAAGCTCTTTGTGCTAAATGATTAGACAACTCCATCCTTCTCATCTCATAAGATCCTCCCCTCCTCTTAAAAAGCCCCATCAAACTCTCTCTTTTGTTTTCTTAAAAAATTTCTCAATTTTGTAAACCTTTTTATAAAGCTCTTCTTCAACATTTCTTCTCTCTAAAGTCTAAGCAACCTTAAAATTTGCTAGTAGTCACTGTTTAAATCAAATGCTTGTAAAAGTGCACCATCAAATGAAAGTTTAAATTTTTTTTAGTTGTATAATACAACTTATATTTTGTTGTTGCTCTTTTTAAGCTAAATTTTTTAGTCAGTACCAACATCAATGATTTTTTTCCAAGTATGTTCAGAGAGTAGAAGTTGTATTTGTTATTTATCATTTACATTTAAAATGAACGTTCCTCTTATTGCATCCTGGAATATTCACGACAGTAGAGAGATGGCATGCTTAGCATCTTAGCTTTGAACGAAGATCCAGCATGCATACAGTAAAAGAGATAGCAATGTAAGAGTTATAAGAAACACCATAATTTTTCATGAAAAATCCTAAAAAGGGAGAAAAATCATAGGGCATTGCCCAATTGAAATGAATCCACTAGAGTTTGTTGTTAATTACAAATGATGTTCTTTCTTGAGGGAAGGCGTTGGCTCAATGCAGTAAATATGCATCATATGAAGTATTTTATATGGTTTAGGTGAATGAATACAATGCCATGAGAATTATTTTCAAGAGAGTGTTGGTATTTTCATTTGAATGAGAGGATTGTATTTGGGCGATAGAGATTAAAGGATCATAGTTAGCAAGTGCAGGAGGTTGGGCAAACCATAGTTAGGCGACGATGGTCGGAGGGACTGTAGTCAATGGGTGACATAGGACGAAGGGACCGTACTTGGCAAGGGACTTAGGTCAGAGGGACTATAGTCGGCAGGTGACAGGGGTTGGATGGATCATAGTTGATAAGTGATGGAAGATGAAGGGACCTTAGTTGGGCGGTTGTAGTAAGAGAGATTGTAGTCAACGGGCGATAGAGGTCAAAGATGTCATAGTTGGCGGGCGATATTGGTCGGAGGGACGATTATTACATGGTGGGTGATGGATGTCAGAGGGATCATTATCGGTGGGCAATGGTGGTTAAACGAAGGTCCAATTGTGGCTACTAGGGGAAGGTATAATGGCGACAGTCAGGCAGCGGTCCAACAGCGGCAGCCTAGTGGCAAGGGTTCACTGGCGGTGGTCCTGGGTTGGAGCTCCGAGATTCTTCAAGCCTCATAGCTCTCTTGAATCTCTAGCCCAAGGTCTAAACCTCCAAAGTCCACGCCCCCTTTTTAAGTCGGAAGTGATGGTCTATTTCTAGATTTTTTATAACAGCATGATCTATAAATATGGAGAAGATCAAGAAAAAACTTGGAGTGCTTCATCTAACTTCCCATATCGATTTCTTCAATCATAGAGTGTTCATGCATCAATTAAGTGTCTTAATAATGTAAAAATTAAGTGATCTTGGGCTCATTGGATTCATTTCTTTGGGCCACTCAATTTTCCTATAAGAATGTTATATTTGGAGATTATTTGATCATCTAATTTATACTTGGAAGCTTCTAAATAGGCTTCAGACCCTTGATTTGGGCCCATTTGGGCTCGGATTGGATCAATTTTTGATGTCGTTGGGTGCGTCTCACAGACACTCAATTTGATTATAAATTTGTTGAAATTGGAGTTTAGATGATCCTGCATTTAATTTTAGAAGTTTGCAACTTGAAGATTCCTCGAGATTCATGCTCGATCAAGGCGATTTTTGGTGACATATCACCTCTGAATGTAGATATTACAGTATGGGAATTGTTTGAATATGACACAATTAAATTAAATGCCATTAACTTAGATTAGTAAACAATTTGTATGGATTTTAACTTAGATGTTAAAGGGTTTTTATGATAATCACATTTAATTTATTAATATGCATCTAGTATTTAATGTTGATGGATTTCTTCATTAGATGTTAATAGTTCTACACTACTTTATCCATCTGTAATGATACTTCATGCTCTTGATTCCCTTATTTGTCAACATTAACTCACTTTATATATAAATGTAGACATAAGAGCATTTCCCATCATCACTGGCTTAGTTAGAGCACGCTAAGAAGAAGCAAGCAAGATAGTGGACAATGCCTCTATTCAAGATTCAAGTAGAGATGATTATGATGTGATGAGACTATTATGGTCTAATCAAAGAGCAATATGGAGCTTACTGGTCATGTATAAGAATTCTATCATGCCTTTGTCAATGTTCAAACATTCGATGTAATGATTTTCAAGATCAATTACATTCATGCAAGTCAAAAAAATGTAAAACTACTTATGAAGCAAATGAAAAATGGGCCTATGGCATGATAAACCAAATGATGTGTTTGTTATCATTATGAGAGTCAAAAATATAACTCAAAGGGCTTAAAAGGAGGAAATATCTCAAAACAATAGAAACAGCTATGAAAGATAAGGCAACAAACCAAATAAGTTAATATAAGTTGTTGAGATGTGCCTAATCAATATTTTATGGCTCCGCCGTTTAGATTTCCTATTTTACTTAGTTGAAGGAGATAATCAACCCAACTTGATCATAAAGATTATTATCAACAAATAGGGGTTGCTTGGTCTGAGAAGACTTTATAGACTTTGGAGGAAAACATGAGGGAAGGGAGCGCTAACCTACAAGTGAAAGAGAACTAATCTAAACAATAAGAAAGGGCTAACATAAGGAATAAGATAGAATAACCTTAAGGAGTACGAACATTAGCCTAGAAGAGAAGAAAATGATAGAGAACATTAGCGATTGAGAAGTAGTCCAAAGGATATGAAAGGCTAATCCTGTCCAACCACATGCTAAAAGGATAAGTTAATCTTTTCTTTTCTTTTCTTTTTTTCACATCGAGCACATAACAATTTGTCACACTACATTAAAACCCCTTATTATCTTTAGTGCAAACTAGTTTGTTTAACATAATGTCATCAAACACTCATCACACTAGTAATCTAAACTAAGTAGCACAAATAAAAAAGAAACAAAAAAGAATATGTGCTTAATGTAATCAATATTAACAAAAAAATTAATTCTTTTATTTTCTCAAATATTAAAAATCTCTAAGGGGTTGTTCGATCGGTTGCGACAATGATTGGAGTTGGATGGTGATAGTAGCTAGCAACGGTGGTGATTAGTGACAACAACGGTGAAGGAGATAAGGGTCATTAATTTATGGCTTATTTGAAAATTGCTCAAATCATATGACTTCTAAATACACCAAATTTGTACAAGATGGATTCAAAATACATAAATTTTTTACATTAAATTCATTTTACTTCAAACCAAATACCAATATTATCAAAATCCTTGCATTTAAAATACATTACACAAATTTTACTCCAAATAAAATAGTTGATAAGTGTAAATAATGTTATATTTTAAGTTTTAAATTATCAGTGAAAATATATTATTTTAGTTATGTTTGTATAAAAAATATAAGAAATTGACAAAATTTTCAAGTATGGTACAGTGCCACGACATCCAACATAATATCGTTATAATGCCATCATTGACACTGCCAACGCACCAAAATATGGACATGGAAATGTCTGACCTCTATTTGACTGTGCCACAACATTGAAGGAATCAACGTCGCAAAGCCTAGCCAACTATCACAATGTCATGAGTCAATGTCGCAAAGTCCAGTGTCTATCTACATACTTTCATAATGCCAAATTATAGCGCTGCTAAGTCAATGGAGTGTTACGTGGATGTTGTAGCACTCAACCGTTAGCAGCACCACGGTGCTATATTTATAAATATTCAGGCCATGATTTGTCAGTGAAGCGCTGTATCGTTTCATTAAATAATGGGTCCATGTCAACAAGTGCCCCAGCACAAGAAACCCTTTCACGCTGTGGCATTAGTTCATTTTATGGATGCCCACTTGATGCCTCAAAATCTAAATTGAAAGAATTATTCTTTTAATCTTTTAATAAACAACAATCAGAGATATCTAATATCATCAATCAATAATAAACAATAAAATATATTCTATAATTTAAAATATTAATATGCACATTTATATTCATTTCCAAAAATTATATATACCACTCAGGTTATAACAAAAAAATAGAATCTGAAGAATCATAACCAGCCTCACACTTATATTCGTCCGCCCTGATCTGAAATCATTTAACTACATATAATGAGCTTGAAAAGTTCAACAGGTCATTAAAACTTACAACTAAATTTAAAACACGGTAAATGAAAAATATGTATGTCAACAGTTAAATCATAGCAGTTATATCCATATAATCATTGAATCAGTACAAAATTAGTAAAATTTATATATAGTATTAGAATCTATAAACAGTAAAATACTACAATATAGAAGCTAGTAAATAAGTAAACTAATATGATTAATATCAAATTTATAAACCAATCATCGTATTTGAAATATCAATCAGTAAAGAAATCAGATAAAGCATCGAATCAAAACATACATCAGTAAAAATAGTTGAAATCAAATTAAAGTAGTACAATCATATAAAAATGTTCACATGCTATCCAGACATTCTATATCACATGCTTATTATCGATCAGTAAAGTGAATTAATATTATCAAATAATATATATATATATATATATTACTAATAGTAACAATCTAGTGGCAAGAGTAGCAGAATAATGTAATAACAGCAAATTCATATAATAACAATAAATATGTATAATAATAAGAATAATGCCTCAAAAATATGCATTTTAGTAGTCACACTAAACAAGTAAGAAGTCCTGGATATCACGGTATTTTTCAGTATTAGTATCACTACTAAAAATTTGGATTTTTCGCAGCAGATGTTAGGAGCGATTTTAGAACCGCTGCCAAAACCATCTTTTAGCATCGGTTTTATTCGCTGCTATTTAAACCGGTTATAACCGGTGCAATTAGCATCGGTTTTAACCGAAACAAGTAGCTGCCAATTGCACCGGTTTTAACCGGTTAATTTTGCACCGGTTTTAACCGTTGCAAATAGCCCAAAAATAATAAGCGCCAAAAAACCCCTAATTCCCAATTTTAAGACCGCGGTTTCCGTCCTAATTCCCAATTTTAAGACCGCGATTTCCATCTTCTTTTCTTCGTGCCGCTTTGCTTTCCGTCTTCTTTACTTTGTGCAACCTAACCGGAGCGAGACGCTGATCGGCGACGAGGTAGAACGGTGTGAGGAAGCTGGAGCCCGGTCGCTGGAGCCCAGTCGCAATTGTTTGCGGAGAGGAGCTGGAGCCCGGCCGCTGCACATCACATTTGCTATTCTTCTCACAGTAAGTCACCGGAACGGTGTGAACGGCTAATCATCGACGAGGTAGAATGGCTGCTTGGGAATCTTTGGCGAAAAATCCAAAAGCTGATGTTATTACTTTGTGCCTAACGGCTACTATTCTGCTTGGAAATCTTCGGCGAAAAATCCAAAATCAACGAGCTAGGTAGAAAGGCTGATCGACGACGAGGTAGAAAGTCTTATTTTAGTAGCCTTTCTTCAAAAGCTGATGTTAATTCTCTGTTAACATTTGTAAATGCTTGATTTCTACTTTGTGTCTATGAGTGTTTGTTGTGCATGTCACTAAGGTAATCGAATAAACAAACTATGAATTGTACCTTGGAAATAACTGAACATATACTTGTCATCTTTTCATTTTTATTCTTACTATGGAAAATATAAATAGAGCAACATGTTTTGAACTTGCAATACTTTGCTTCATGAATTCATTAGGGTTATGCTTCTTACTTCTTAGGTATATTGATTGAAAGAAAACTATAAATTTAACATCTAAGTTTCATGATCTTGCTTTGTCCTTGTTGCGCCTTGCTAATCATGCATGCTGTTTTTGAATATCAAGAAAAATACTAATTGGACTTAACTAATGCACTAGTGAGATGAAATAAAGCAATTGTGTTGTTTTGTAAATTTCTTGTTTTGTTGCTATTTTATTATTTGTTTCATGACTTTGCTTGATTTCTTTGTTGTAGGAAGCTTTTGGCTCACTTATTCTATATTTTATCATAGTGTTTCCTCATTAGACGCTGATTTTTTATGACCTTTTTGATCTAATGGATTAATATTTTAGCCATTCATCAAGTTGTTTTTCTGAGCCATTAGGATTATACAAAGCATGTATACTTTACATTTTTTTTTTAATCTTTTGACACAGTTCTTACTATTTTCTTCATTCTTGAATCTAGATATTTGTATTGGGCCCCATGTATAATTAATTGAATTAATTGAATGTTAAGTGGTTTAGATGTAGGGTTTTTCTTTCACAGGTTTGTTATTTTTTTAGTTAAAGGAAACTTAGAATAGGTCATGCATGATGATTAATTCAGTTATTGGAACCACGAACAAAGCTAAAGGCTTCAAAAGAACTCAAAGACAGATAAACCAACCATCTAAAACAGTAGAGCAAAGCTTGCTCTTCCATTTAAATATCAAAACATGAAAAAGTAGGTCCCCATACACAACCAGATAAAGCAAATAAAACATATAAAGTCAAAGTTAGTCAAACTTGTTATATCGTCATACCAGCATGGTCTAACATGTCATCCAACTTGTTCACCTCTATTGTTAGATAATGAATCATGCTAGAAGCACCAAAAAAAGATAAAGCATAGATATGCTAATGCCATTTGAAATTCACAGTTCCTTCAAGACAATAATAAATAGAGACCATAGTGATTTATGTATTAATTTTTGACTGACCTAATGAATCTTTATTCTTAGCAGTGACTTGGAAACTCATTTTGCACTTAATATGGATAAGAGTTGGATTACAAAGGCCAAGTGGAGTCGTGATTATGTAAATGGTATAAACAATTTCATAGAGTTTGCAGGTCGAAGCCAAAATATTTCAGGGAAAATTTTATGTCCGTGCAAGTCATGCATTAATAGGTACTTCCATTCGATGAAAGATGTGAAAGATCATTTAATTTCTAAAGGATTTTTTTCTGGATATGTTGTATGGAATCGACATGAGGAAGAGCATTGTATTATAGGTGAATATGCAATGAATGAAGCATCTAGGGGCACACCAAAGTTAAATGAAGGCGAAGCTCCTTCTGAATATATAAGAACAGATGATATAGATGGATTATTAAGAGACATATTATGTCCAAATGATCCGGTTCAAAATCCAGCAATGGAGCAGAATGAGTTTAATACCAATGAAGAAATTGATCATGGTGAGAAATTTGCTAATTTAATGCAGGATGCAGGAGCAGAGTTGTACCCTGGATGTAAAACCTTCTCAAAACTCTCTTTTATATTGAACAGATGCAGAATTCCAATGAAGAAGACTCTCTTAATCAGCATCAACAATCCTCAATCATCAATCCCTTATTGCCTTCCTCCAATCCCCAAGACTTCTCCATAGGTAATTATTTAACCACTTGATTACCTTTTCAAAACATTTCCGAAGTAATTGGAGTGTTTGCCATCTTGTTTTGCAGGGATGGCAGCAATGGTGAGAAAGAGATCAGTGTCATTTTCCGGTAACTTCGAGGCCTGCGAAGCAGAGGAGGAACTCTCCGATGATGACTGCTCGCACCCGGGGGAGAAAAAGAGAAGGTTGAATATGGAGCAAGTGAGGACATTAGAGAAGAATTTTGAGCTTGGGGACATTGAAGTAATAATAATAATAATAATAGCAAAATGTATTAGTTATGTGTAGTAATTTTTTCTATTTGTTATGTGTAGTAATTTTTTCCCACCCTACTCATGATTATGAAGGCTAAATGCTACTTATGATGTTGATGATTGCAGAAAGATTTGTCAATTAGATTTTGTGCTGCATAACTGTGTAGACATTGAAGTTTAGAAATTAAAAAAAAAATTGATCTTTTGTGGCGGTTTTAATCGGTACAAGGTACCAGAATTGTACCGGTTTAAACCGCCACAATTAGAAAAACATGTTCAGGTTGGAAGCATTTGCATCGGTTTTAACCGGCACAATTCTGGTAACTTGTACCGGTTAAAACCACTGCAATAGACAGCGATTCGGTTTTGCCACCCCGCCGGTCGTGAAACCGCTGCGGAATGTCATTGCAGCGCATAGTATATACAGAGTATTAGTAGCATTTTGGAACCGCTGCAAAGAAAATTATGGCGGTTAAAACCATCACGATAGCTCAAAATTTGTGCTGCGATAACCTTATTTTTTGGTAGTAATATATCAGTTTAAGTAAATCATTGGCTTAGTAAATAGAGTTATCACTCTTTGCCTGTCGGCATAGTAATGATCTCCTTATAACTACTAATCAGTGTATCACGTGAATTAGTAGATGATAACATCAAACCATAATATTTAAAGAAAGTATGTCGGCCCATCATCATATACATGTCAATCAATCTCCAACTAACAAGACAACTAATCTTTACTTATTTATTTCACATACGTATATTATCATCACAATATAATAATAGTAATAACGACAATCTATTATTCAAACATATATCCATATCCATTTTCAATGCATTGCATCAAATAATGTATAATTGATCTTAATTAAGAAGATGTCAAAATGTCATAATGGTAGACAATAAAGAATTCTATTAAATAAAAATATAATTTTTTAAAAAATTACAAAATACTAGGAATATATTATATAAAATAATATTTTAAAAATTTTATTGTACTGCACTATTATTTTTATAATCAAAATAAATTTTGGGTGATAAGAAAATCAATATATTTTCAAAATCACCAGGTAAAAAATCTCAAATAAATACTTAAAATGCTCATAATTATGATCTCTATAACATACAAAAAATTACGCAATGAAAGTTTTGCTAATACCAAATTATTCATATTTTTCGGTAACAGAAACACAAATTTGATTAGAAAAATATCAAAAATATAAAATCTTTGAAATAAAAAATAGGGTATGGATTCCTTACAACGAGATAAATAATTATCTCAACTAATCTAACTGACGAAAATCACTCTACAGCATCTAAATATGGACTTCTCTTTTCTATTTCCTCGCATTTACTCTCAAACCATCTATGTTGTTGATCTTAAGAATTGTTGATCTTAAGAAGAGGCAAAAAGGTTTTTAAATCATTTTAAGTGCCTTAGGATATTTTGAATAAAATAATATTTTAATATTATATTATTAATTTAATTAATTTCTTAAGAAAATTTTTCAATAAATCATTTTAGGATTTTAAAAATTACATAATAATATTCATAAAATAAAACATGTTAATTAAAAAATATTAGTGAAATCAGTTTGCAAAATGGATACATAAATGTCCTAAAATTCTCACTTGTACCGACATATACAAATTCCTTAATAATTTTCACAGGTGCCCAAAAATTACAAAAAAATTATGTAAGTAAAATACTTTAATCAAAATACTATGAAGAAGATGGTTTATGATTTGGAGTTATAATAACTCCAAAAAAAATTAGCAAAGTTAAAATACCATTTATTACACCCGCAACGCAGTGTCTTGAGCGCCTTGATGCTAGAATCTATTTTTTTGTGTTTTTCTATAAATATTATGTTTGTAATGTTAGTAAGGGAGTTCAATCACTTGATTAATTTCAGTTTTTATATGCTTTTATTATTTTTTCTTAGAAATGACAACTAAGGGAATTCAGAGAAGTACTAAATACATTTTATTAGAGAGTTTGGCTTGTATTTGTGGAATCAATTTTGTAAGTTCAATGAGGAGTGTAGAGGAGATAATTGAACCATCTGGTGATAAATTTTCTTCTATACTTTTTTTCCTTCATGTAATTAATGAAAATGAATGTGTTTCACTTGATTTTTATGTCTAGTTAAATTCTCTAGTTTTAAATTGATGGTGTAAATGAAATATGATGTACTAATGAATTCTCTTCATTAATAATTTTATGATATTTTCAATATGTCAATCTTCATTTAATATGCTTGGTGGCCATATATGTAGTTTATATATATCATGTGTAATGTGGAGCTTAAGAATAAAAAAATAGGCACAACCAGGTATATTGAATTGGTATGATGCAAGTATATGCATAGTAATTATAATGTGTCAAATTTATAAAGATGAATTATCATGAGGGGGTTTTAATAATATACACTTCACTTACTCTTCTAAGATTTTAATTGACATATTATGGGAGTTTAGAGTCGCATTGAGGTTGGATGAGTTTAATATGTCATTTGTCTCTTCTTCTTTTTTTTTTTTTTTTTTTTTTTTTTTTTTTTTTTTTTTTTTTTTTTTTTTTTTTGATGAATGCCAAAGGCAGAAATAGAAAAAAAAAACTAAAACAGAGAACTACGTGATAGAACACCTATCACACTCCTCCTTGAGAATCTCAAGAAAACAAGGAGGAACCTTATTGAAATCTAAAGTATCCCAAAAGAAGTCCCCATTTAAAGCTAAGTTAGCACAACAATCAGCTAACTTATTACCAACCCTATAAACGAATTTAAACAAAAGAAAACCAAAGTCTTTAAGAAAAGTTAAGTCCTCAACACCTTCCTCATGAACTCGCCCAGCAGCTTTCCTAGCCGAGAATTGAAGGTACTTCATTACATTGAAGTTATCGCCTTCAACTATTAAACCATTGGCCAACAGCATGCAATCCTTTAAGATCTTCTTTACCGCTCGAAATGCAAGCAACTCCAGCAATCCAACATCCCAATGAACACATTTGTACCCAAAAGCTGCCAAGAACCGTCCCTTACTGTCCCTAAAAACACCCGCAATAGCAGCTGAATTAGAAGGCAACAAAGCTGCATCAAGATTAACTTTAATCTATCCGGGAGGAGGAGGATGCCAATGGTTGGAAGACAGCCTAAGCTGATTAGCACCCCAGTGATCCGAATGAATATTAAAATTAAGAGAAATAGAAGCCATACTAATTGCTTCAGAAACAATGTAACCCAACCCCAACTCTTTTTCTCCATGTTTCCTCCGGTTTCTACTGTTCCAGATCAAAAAAATCAAATTACAGTAAAGGTTACCTGTGAATATATCGCTCTTAAATAAAGCTTCCAATCCCTTCTTACAATCCACCACTGTTGAGAAATCAGGCATCACAAAGCCCCAGTTGACTAACATCTTCAAAGCTTTTTGAATACAATCACAACCTAAAACCACATGATCCAGGTTTTCCACCCCTCTGCAACCCCTCGGACAAGAATTATCTCCATCCAACCTTCTAGTCATTAAAAAATCATTTGTGGGAATAGCGTTCTTCAAAAGACGCCACCAAAAACAATCAACCTTGGGAGATAATAACAATTTCTTCAGCCAATTTCCAATCGGATAAGAATCAACATACCTCCATCTGTTATTTGAAATAATAGAAGCAATAGACTTCCCAGTGAAATTTTCTAAATCAATTCCATCTGATCCAGTGCGTGCTCTGGATAAATTTTAACTTGAATAATAGCCTCTATTAAGCTCTCGTACCAAACCACTTACGTAATTCAACCATGTTCCAATTCTCTTCAAAAATGAATACATCAAGAGACGGATAATCTTCATCCTTGACAGCTAAAAAAGTCGGCCATCTATCCAATGCCTTATCAAAAATGTCATTTGTCTCTTCACGCTTAACTAAGCGGTCAATGATACATATACTCTAAATAACATCAATATAAAAAAGAATCATTAGGAAATATATTATATTTATATTTCATCAATTCAAAATAATTTATATAAATAGTATTCCATTTAATTATTATTATTTTTTTTAAATTAAGTGATTGAATCTTTACTAAAACTTATTTTAATTGAGCAGGATAATTGTTGTAGTTGAAATAGCCAATACTAGTATTTGCAAGTAAATATTCTTCCTCGTGGGATCAATATTCTATTATATCACTATATTGCTTGAGTCGGTATGTATACTTATGTATATTAAGTGAAATTTTTATATCAAAGAAAGTCTAAGAATTATTTGGGGATTGATAGAGCCCTATATCATTTTTACAATTCTTTAGGTTACTCCACCGCCCCTATCAATAGCCCCTAAGTACATTACAAGAAAGATTATATAATCATCTAGTTTACATATGTTCTTACAAATGACATAAATTAAACGATTTACAAAATAGTCAATATACAAGATTCCTAATGTTTTATACTTTACTAATAATATTCATGATGCTTATATGTACTTAGTCGGCCCGTTGCGATTGCACTCATGCTTTATATATATCTTTTCAGACAACCAAGAATTATTAGGAAGATCATTAGGTCATGAGTAGTGTTATCAAAATACCACTTTCATATTCTACCAAATTAAATGTGCTTATATTTCATTTAATTGGTTTTTGTAGATTGCTAAAAAATTAAAGCTATGAAGATCTATTAATTTCAAATATCTTCACTACTCAAATCAATATAATAAGTCGATTTCCAAGTATTCATTCTTCATTTGTGCCTAGAAATCATACTTCTCCAGGTCCATTCGCCATAATGCTAACTTAATTTAGGCTACACTTTTATCCAAGCTCCTGTTTATCCTCTTATTTTCTTTAAGCTTTGTATTTTGATATCTATCCACTTATTCTTCTCAAACTCTATTAGTAACTCCACCCACTTCATTTGACTATCAGTCTCAAATATATTCCGTTGAGATAATCACTCTATAAGAAAATTGGAAAATGGGACCTCTCACTCTAATAGTAAGTTTTTCAAGCTTAGGAATTTTGTCAGATGCCTACAATGCATATTCAATTTCTTACTCAATTTCTAAATTATCATCCTGTAAGAGACCATCCATATTATTAATCTCTTTATCATAGCTAGCATTATCTTACTCTCATCTCAAAAATAGTGGTAAGACCAATTGCCACAATCAAGCCTAACTAGCTGTTAGAGGACTTTTTCTTCTTGCTTTCTAGCATGTGACATCACAACATATTAACTTTCTCTTGATTTTTTAACCTTCGTCGGCATATCGTTTCTTTCTCCAAAGCATAGAGATCATCATACAAGCATAGAGAAGCCCCTTGCATGTGTTCACTTCGTTGGTCCCTAGCCACTATAATTGTAAGCACATCCTTCTTAACATCACCTCTAGATGACCGTTCTTCCTCACATTTTTAAATATTGTTCCTTAGCTCAAATAAGCTCAAAGTCAAGCAATATATTTGAGCCATGATCACACAAGAAATTTGTAGCACATCACATTTTTTGAAGAAGAAAGAGCACTAGAAGATGAAGTGGCTCTTCATTTTCTTATCCTACAAATTATTTATAAGATTTCAAAATGAGAGAAAAAAATGTAGACTAAGCGTAAATTCATCTCTTGGATGTAACTTTGACTATACTTGTGCTACTTTGAAATTGATAAATGTTTTGTGTCAAATCCTAAACTATCTAATTAAAGACTTTACCAAATATTTTGACCCTTAGAAACTTCTTAGACATAGTGCACCTCCAACATTAAAGACTCTATGAACCGTCCTAGCAAACATTCGCATGCAATCATTTGGGAAAGGCAAAAACCTTCTAATATACTAAGCTTCTCTAGCAAATATCAAATACTTCTTGATACGGCATCACAAAATCATCTTGATCGGGCACGAATCTCGAGGCAAAAGCTAGTTGGAAACTTCAAAAATTAATTTCGGGAGCATATGAACTCCGATTTCAGCGAGCTTACAGTCAAACTGAGCGTCTCGGAAATACGAACC
>NW_021318921.1:263023-280706 GCF_001605985.2 Dendrobium catenatum
CTTGACAGCTCCTAAGCTAGGTTTCAAACTCCAGATCAACAAATGAGCGAAATTTATAAGGAATCATGTTTAAAAACCAACGACAAAGCTACGCCTACGGTAGATTAACCTAAACCCTAATGATGCAAACGAAGTATATGCATGAAGAAACACAATGAGAAGAAAAAGAGAAGAAGAGGATGAAGGGGATCGAAGAGGCTCACAGTGATTAAGCACCGATCGGTCGGGATTCGCGAGGAGAAGATTTTCGTCTGGAGTCGGCCAGTTCGCGCGAACGAAGGAGTTGATGATTTAGGGCTTCGATCGGGTTACTTAAAATAAGAATTGGGTTTTGCCAGCGGTTTTAACCGGTGCAAATAGCAGCGGGTATAACCGCTGCAAAATAGATAATTTTATTTTTAAATTTTCAGTTTTTGCAGCGGTTTTTAAAACCGCTGCGCGAAACCGCTGCGAAAGCGCGCATTTTTTGGTAGTGAAAGAATAATCTATACTTCGATATCATTGCACTGTTTTATTATTTCTATCATTCTTGTTTTCAAAAAGGGATATTCGCAACAATGTAATCATTTGAGAGTGATCTCACTGTAGAACAAGCCATCTTTATCGAACCACTAAATTATGGATGTATTTTTTATTGTGTTTATTTTTCTCTTTATATTCCTATTTGTCACATCTTTCTCTCTATTAGTGTATGTTGAATGGTTTAGTTTCTTTTCATCCCTTAAAATTATAAAATTTTTAATTATTTATAATTATTCATTTGTGGCTAACATAGTAAATGTTTAATGAGGTTAATGATCTATTTTAATATTTTATAAACTAATTTTTATCTTATTAAACAATCATTTATCATCTTATATAATGATTGTATTAGTTTAATATTTTATAAACTAATTTCTCCAATACACATAAATTAAGAAATTTAACACATTTCTCCAAACAACAAGACAATCTGGACCATAAGCTTTTTGTTCTTCCTTCTTGTCATTCATTTTAATTACTTGGAAGAGAAGGACCAAAGAAGTCTTTATCTTTGTTATCTTTCTTTCTTTTTTCCTTCTATGTTGAACTGGTCATTCTTGATAGAATTCCTGCAGAAACATAGTTAGAAGAAGATGAACAGTAAATTGAGAAGAAATGCTTAAACTTTCTATTGAGGAGCTTGCGGTATATAAAACCGTAGCGGGAGCATGGACGACTACAAGGATAAAGACCGTTAATGGTCAGAGTAGTGGCGCAGAGAGTAGTGCATTGTGTAGTCCATGTGACCTGTAGTTTTAATGATTACATCTGTATATCCCCCCTCAAACTAACAATCTAAGGCACTGATGGTTAGTTTGTTCCTTAGTGTGATGAAGCGATTTGTGGAGAGCGGTTTCGTCAGAATGTTGGCAATTTGATCTTCTGAGTTGAGATGAGTTGCGGTGATGGTCTGCTTCTGAATGTGATCACTGATGAAGTGGTGATCAATTTCAATGTGTTTGGTCCGTGCATGGAACACGGGGTTGTGAGCAAGGGACAGGGCGGAGGCATTGTCGCAAAAGATGGTGGTTGGTTTGTCAAGAGGTATTTGGAAGTCCTGAAGTAGCCGGCGTAACCAGATAACATCCGAGAGAGCGGCGGCGAGAGCCCTGTATTCGGCTTCGGTGGAGGACTTTGCAACCGTAGTTTGCTTCTTCACGCTCCACGAGAGGATGTTGTTGCCGATAAAAGTACAGAATCCAGTGATGGATTTTCGGTCGGTGGCGTCCGAAGCCCAGTCGGCATCACAGTATGTAGTGAGTTCCAGGGAGCCTCTGGTGATGGGTAGGCCGAGGTGTTGAGTGCCGTTGACGTAGCGGAGAAGCCGTTTGAGCCGCATGTAATCATGAATGGTCGGATTATGCATACTTTGACAGATCATGTTGACAGCAAAGGATAAATCGGGTCTGGTTATTGTGAGATAGTGTAAGGAACCGGCGAGCTGCCTGAACTGTGTGGGGTTATCATATGGTTTGAGAAGAGGTGCAGTTCGGGTGCCGGAGGCAGAGATAGGCGTGCTTGCTGGTTTGCTGTCTTGTAGTCCGGCTGCGATGAGTATATCACGAGCATAATGAGATTGATGAAGGAAGGCTCCTGTAGCAGTATAGGTGATTTGGATGCCGAGAAATAGGCTTGGTTGACCGAGCTGCTTTAGATCAAAATTAGTTTGGAGTTGTTGTAGAAGAGCTTTGATGAGTGAGGAGTCGTTGCCCGTGAGAAGAAGGTCATCAACATAGATAAGTAAGTATAGTTGAATGGTTGTTCGGTTGTAGACAAGTAGTGAGGGATCCGCCCGGCTGAATTGAAAACCGAAATGAAGAAGGAAGTCGATGAGCTTGCGAAACCACTGCCTGGGAGCCTGTTTTAGACCATAGAGTGCCTTGTGTAGACGGCAGACATGGTTGGGATGGTCCCGATCAACAAATCCTTGGGGTTGTTTTATATATACTTCTTCATTGAGGTCGCCGTGGAGAAAGGCGTTGGCTACGTCAAATTGTAGCAGGGGCCAGTGATGATGAATGGCAATGATGAGGAGGAGACGGATTGTGGGCATTTTGGCAACGGGGCTGAAGGTTTCTTTGTAGTTCACTCCATATTGTTGTGTAAAGCCTTGAGCAACGAGTCGTGCTTTGTATCTGGTGACAGTTCCGTCAGGATTGGTTTTGATTTTGTAGGTCCAGCGACAGCCGAGAACTGGACGACCTGGTGGGAGTGGAGTGAGAGACCAGGTTTGCTGTTTGAGCAGAGCTTCAATTTCCTCGGACATGGCTGCCTGCCAGGAGGAATCCTTGGACGCCGCAGTGTAGGATGTAGGTGGGAACGCAGAGTCAGCTACAGCAAGAAGATCATACACTTTCTTCGGCCTAGAATGACCTGTTTTGGATCGAGTAGCCATGGAATGTGTGGGAAGGATGGTGTTGGTTGGTAAATGTTGGGTGTCTGTGGAAGGTGTAGGAATATGCGGAGTTGGGTAGTAAGGTTCGGTAGTGTTTGAGGATGTGTTGATGGAGGAAGGTTGGATGGAGTTGAATGTCTGATGTATAGAGCTGGGAGTTAGAAGCGTTGGTGGAATGTAGGTGTCGGATGGTGGGTTGGGAAGGTTTGTGGCTGGTTCCTTGTATGGCTGTAAGTGTTCATAGAAACGTACATGGCGTGAAATATGAAGTTTGTGAGTTTGGGTGTTGTAGCATCTATAGCCTTTGTGTTGAGAGGAGTAGCCAAGAAAGATGCAAGGTGAGGATCTAGGGGCGAGCTTATGAGGGGATTGAGGTTGGAGCCATGGGAAACATAAGCAACCGAAAGATTTTAGGTGATCATATTGAGGCGGTCGACCGTGGAGGAGAATGAACGGTATCTGAGAGTTTAGTGCAGACGTGGGAAGTCAGTTTATAAGGTAATTGGAGGTCTGAAGAGCTTCTGCCCAAAAGTGGAAAGGAAGATGCGCAGCGTGTAGAAGGGTGCGCGTGGTTTCAAGAAGGTGACGGTGTTTCCTTTCGGAGACGCCGTTTTGCTGAGGAGTGTTTGGACAGCTAAATTGATGGTGGATACCGTGAGTTTGGAGTAAGTTTTTAAATTCGTGGCTTGTGTATTCTCCGCCGGCATCCGAGCGAAAGATTTGGATGGTTGCTTTGAATTGGGTTGTAACCATTGCAAGAAATTGTTTAAATTTTGAGTAGGTTTCGTTTTTAGTATGCATTAAGTAGATCCAGTAATATCGTGTGGCGTCATCAATAAACACAGAGTAGTAACGATAACCAGTTAAGGAAGAGACGGGGGAAGGACCCCAAACATCTGAATGTATTAAACTAAATGGAGTAGATACATGATTTGCTTGTTTTGGAAAGGAAAGACGGTGGCTCTTGGCCACATTACATGAAGTGCAAACAAAAGAAAGAGAACATTTCTTTAATTCCGATAGAAGAGTAGATAGAGCGGCCATTGCGCGGGGGTGAGCATGACCGAGGCGAGCATGCCATATCGAAGCTGAATTTGGTGTGGCTGGAGAGGTTGTGGTGTGGAGAGCTTTGAGTGGATAGATTCCGTCTTGACTAAGGCCACGGTGAAGAATTGTGTTGTCCTGTAGGTCCTTGATGACGAATCCACCGGGATCAAATGATACGGAACATTGATTGTCAGTGACGAGCTTGGATATAGAGAGCAAATTGTGTGATATTGAAGGAACGTGAAGGAGACGGGTGAGTTTTAACTTACGATTGGTTTCTAGGAGAGGAAGGATACCCGAGCCGCTGTGGTGGATGGGAAGTGATGATCCGCTAGCTGTAGAGACTGAATCTGAGCCCTGATAGGATGTTGGCTGCGGTATGTGTAGCACGTCGGGTGTGAGATGAGCAGAAGCCCCTGAGTCGAGTATCCACTCGTTGTTGGAGGTGTTCTGAGATGGGGTGAGGTATGCCCTTGTATTAGAGACCGGAGGTGAGCTGTAATTAGTGTTGTATCGGTGCCAACACGATAAAGCTGAATGCCCAGATTTCCCGCAAATCTGGCATGTTGGTCTCGGTGAGCCTCGGTTAGTTTGCTGCTGAGTTTGTTCCTTGGGATATGAAGCCCTGTTCATAGTTCCAGTGGAGCTGGAGGAGATTCCGCGGCCCCTGGTGCTGCGAGGTATTGAAGGTTTTCCTCGTCCCCTGGACGAGTATAAGGCTTGAACATCGCCGGTTGAAGTCGTGTCTTGCTGGAGTTCGGACTGAAGGTTAACTTCCTCACTGCATAGCAGGGAGTATAAGGATTCAAGGGATATCGTGTGAGGCGAAATTCGGATCGCTGCCTTGAATGGGTTATAAGAGGATGGTAAGCCTTTCAGGGTATATAAAATGACGTCCTCGGTTTCGATATGCGACCCGGCCACAGCAATGTTGTCCACCAGAGACTTGATTTGAGCAAGATATTGAGGAATGGTTTGATCACGCATCTGAACATTGTGTAGCTCGTTCTTTAACTGGAGAACGCGCGAGCGATTTGAAGGTTGCAGCCGTAGTTCCAATGTATTCCAGATGTCGTGGGAGTTTTTAAGGTGCAGAATGTAGGGCAAGATCGAGGGAGATATTATGGAAAATAGAGCTGATACAAGATTCTGATCTATTAATTTCCACAGTTTCTGGTCGGAGGGTGAGACGGAGCTCGGTGGTTGCTCGGTGAGGTAACTTTCGAACCCATTGGCTGAGAAGGCTTGATAAATTTGTAACCTCCATATGGCATAGTTCTCCACTGTGAGTTGAGTGTGTACCAGCAGTTTGAGGTTGGACATAAGGAATTTGAGGGGTGGAGGCACCGTGAAGTCGGCCATCGTGGTCGAAAGAGATGCGGTGCTTGGATGAGAGGATGATTGAGTTTGAGACGAACTTCCCTGATCCGCCATTGGGAGAGATGCGAAGTGCGGTGAAGCTTAGTGTGCTCTGATACCATGATAGAATTCCTGCAGAAACATAGTTAGAAGAAGATGAACAGTAAATTGAGAAGAAATGTTTAATTAAACTTTCTATTGAGGAGCTTGCGGTATATAAAACCGTAGCGGGAGCATGGATGGCTACAAGGATAAAGACCGTTAATGGTCAGAGTAGTGGCGCAGAGAGTAGTGCATTGTGTAGTCCATGTGACCTGTAGTTTTAATGATTACATCTGTATAATTCTCTACTTCCACTTGGTTATGTATCTTATTTTTTCATGTTATCTATTAGGCTTTCTTTCTCTTATGTTGCACTTCAGGTGTCTTTATTATTTATCTAGATTTCTTCCTAAGAACCTCTTGTAATTACTTCTTAATTAATTGATTTTTTTCTTAAATACATTTTGTATGGAGATCTGAATTCTTTTTTTTTTTTTTTTTTTTGACAAATTATACTTATTGGGCAATAAGAGGGGAGATTTTTTATTAACTTTTTTAAGAGCGAGAAAGTCTCGTGCAGACTTCGCAATTTTCATTTCCAATATGATCCCAAACAATTATCTACTATGACTTGCAATTAACTAGCATAAACTGCGCCTTCCATGCATTTACTCATCCTACGTATGTATATTTCTTCTCCCAACCAGAGCCTTATAAATAACGACGCCACTAGTCTTTGCTTCACATCGGCAAACGAAACAGCTACAAACCCATAGAAATATCCACACAAACACAGAGAGAACGAGAGAGAGATATCTGCCATGGAGAAAGAACAGAAACAAGCTCTAGGTAAGAATGAGAGAGCAAGCACGCAGCTTTTTAAGTCAAAAACTATCCTTTTTCTTATCATCTCTTTATCCATCTTCTCTTTCTCACTCTTCGCCTACTATTCCCACCTCTCATTCCAATCACTTCCTAACCGCATGAGCAAGAGGTCTTCCCCCTTCATCTCTTTAAACATCATCTTGCTCTTCCTTCTCCTCCTCTCCAAGAGCTCCAACACCAGAGGCTCCATGGAGTTACCACACGAGCCAGCTATTTCAACCAGTTCTGAGATTGTGGAGCTCCACACCGACCTTCTTATGAAGAGGAAACTAGTCATTGATGAAGCCCCTGCTTATTCCATCTCCTGTATGCTTGAAAGAGAAGAGTGTGTTGAGGATAAGAAATGTGTAGTTGTTGCGGAAGAAGTGGAAGAAATAGAAGTCAATGTGGTGGTTTTGAATGAAGAGGGAGATGAAGAACTTGCGCTTTTAAGTATAGATGAACTGAATGAAAGGTTTGAGGAGTTCATAAGGAAGGAGAAGAGAAAATGGAAGATGGAAGCCATGAAGGTTGGGAATTATCCATATAATGAAACAAAATTATATGAGGTGATATGAGATGTTTTTTTTCTTCTTTGAACTGTGAGATATTTTCATCATATTATGTAAGATAATAATCATGATAATTACAAATGTTTTGTACATAAAGAAAATATTAGTTATCTATATTAACTCTCTCTCTCTCTCTCTCTCTCTCTCTCTCTCACACACACTGAATGCTAGCTTAGGGCTGTTTGTGAAAATGTTCTTTATTCTTGTCGACATGTGGTGAGTAGTTGAAGTAAGGGCTCACATGAAATGTTTATACGTACGAACTTTATGTTTTAATGAAGCAAAATTAATTAATGAACAAGTTGAGTTTATTAATCTATCTATCTCTCTCAAAGCTATATATTCAGCCTCATTAACTAAAATAATGGTATTCTACCTTCCCATGCATGCATTGGGTTATAAAATAATATACATGAAAGTGCTCTATTGTAATAGTGAATAAGATATTATTCAGCTTGATCAACAATCAGATCTTATAGTTTTATCCTTTCGGTATAACTGTTCAGGAAGTCATTCATCCTTAGAGTACTTTAGCATGAACATTATATTCTTAATTTTATATTTGACGATAAACCTCAATTATTATCATAAATGAGACATTTATATTTAATATGTTTATTTCATAGTACTTAATGATTCTGATCACAATCTCCTTAAATTAAGTGAATCATCCATCACTCAAGTAGGACTCTAGAGTAGGTATCCCTACAATTTTCGAGATAGATCCCATCATACAGTGTTTTGTCCTAAACAACAAAATAAGTAAGCTCCTTTAAAATTAGAACTTTAACCTATATGGCAATTAACTATTATATTTTGAGTATTTTTTATGTGAGTGATAATTATTTATTAGTTAACAATAAAAATTTATTTATTTATACATAATAAAAAATAATTTATCATTAAAAAATTTATTTATTTATTAATGATTTTAGATATAAATTTATAAAATAACTTTTGTATACAATATATCATAAACATGTAAAATATAGTTAATCATATAATATAAAATAAGAATAATTTATATTAAATTTATAAACTTATGTTAGAATTAAATTTATATTAAATATGTAACATAAATTAATAATAATATATATTAAATTATATGGTTATATATAAATTAAATTTAAAATTTGAAAAATATTCAAATTTAAAATTATCATATTTTTATGAGTGTAAATTCTTATAATTATGAGATTTAATTTTTTTTTTTGCTTTTATGTGAGATTTTAAAATAATTATTTTACTTATTTATATAAGTTTTTATGTTTCATAGTTTTTTTTTTTTAAATTTAATTTTTTATCTCATACTTTGAATGATAACATTATTTTTATGTTAATTGTATTAAATTTAAATAATACTTATTATTTATTACGTCATCCGGTTCGACCCCGGTTAGACCGGTTGAACCGGTCGAACCGTGAACCTCTCCTTGTTCCGGTTCGTTGTCCGGTCCGGTTTTCAAAACCTTGCTTAAATCTAGTGAGTATAGCATAATTTTAAATATCAAGTCACCTTTTGTTATTAATTGAGATTTTATTAGTAATTTGATTTAAGTTTAAGTGTACCCATAATAGAACATCCCTAAGATTTTATACCTCTTGAAAATTTATGCAAATGGGATAAAATTAAACTTGAGACTCTTGTTATACCAAGTGGATAGATGACTATATTATTATAAATAATATTAGAGTAATACACAAGTTGAATGATCACAACTAAGTGGCATTTATGATAAATTTCTATCCCATGGGAGTCAACCCTTGAATTAATTTGGGATGATGTATTATGATGTGGGAACTATCTCTGGAATCTAAAAGGGACACCACTAGAATCTTATATGTTAGATGGATGATTATGATCTACATATAAGATTTATGACAATAACATCAATTACTTATGTAGGTGATATTATGAGAACTCTTAAGGACTCTGAAATAAAAATCTTAAATTATGTGATATTTTTGGTGTAACCATTAGAGTTTCATTGGAAACTCTAAACTAAGTGTATTCATGTCTAAGCACTCTTATGATAGATAACCTCAAAAAGTACACAAATGAGATAATTATGAGGCCTATTAGATCAAAACAAATGATACTTTAGATTTCATCATAGCATGCATGTTACATATATATATATATATATATATATTCTTCTCTTAACAATAATCACCATAAATTATAAGAGCTATCCATATTATCCACCACTCTTCCTCTAATAGAAGCCAAGTTTTCACATAATCAAACATCGTGCACAAAAGACTCACTCTATTACATTTGGAGTCCTTCACGCATGAATCTTGCTCAACCATAATAGAAATCCTCTTAGAACCATAAGTGCCACAACTCTGACGATCGAGTCACTCATTCTCAGCCAAACCATCAGTTTTAATGTCACTCAAGGAGCGAAATATGGACCAAAAGAGACCAGAATTTTATTTAAAATGAGCCAATGATGAATCATATTTTCTACTAAAAATTTGAACCATCGGAGTTAACTATTGCTAATGACTTACTATTTTTCTTAATATTTAAATACTTTCATGAGATAGGCCAATACTCTCACTTAGCAAATTCAACTTCCTCTCACCAGCCTTGCTCCATCTTCATGTGTTAATACAATACTTAATCACCCAAATTTTCAAAACCAACATGCACTTGCTTCTCCATACTTATTAGATGATTACTCCAACCAATATTAAGTTATTAACAGGCATGAACAGTTAATTACTTTGTTAATGAGAGCTAAGATTGTCTTATCTTCATCATTAATCATATAATTATGATAGTGTTAGCAATTAATTGTCTTGTATATGTGCATCCTATATATTTAATAGCAGCCAAAATGGACTTAATCAGAGCATCATAAGCTCTTTGCACTGATCAGATAGTATTCTATGCATCTTTTAATTTTTATGTTAGCGAACAAGTTGGCCATAATACGTTCACATTAGCTCATAATGATGATATTTTACTTTGTATTGTAAGCCCTCAGCAAGAGCAAGTTGGCAACATGCATGTGTAGTCATTAAAAATTAAAACATGGCTTTTTTTTTTTTTTTTTTTTTTTTTTTTTTTGAGAAATTTAAGTGTTGAAATAATGTACATTTGATGTTGTGGAAGAATTTAATTCCAAGATAATGACAATAGCTTCTAAAATTTTTAGTGACAAGGTTTGCTAGGTTGTTTTATCTTGAGAGGAAATTATTAGGGGTCGTTTGTATTTTATTTTTTGGTTTTAAATTTTTGTCTTATTTTTTTATATATTTTAATATGAGATAAAACTAGATTTCTTATCTGAAATAAATAATATTTTTATTTTTATTAAATATCACATAAGATCGATGTTGATGGCGGTTGTTTTCATTTTAAAAAATGAAAGCACCTAAAAATAATTAAAAATTATTTTGAGTATTTTCATAAATAACTTTTTTTAAAAAAAAAATTAAAAACACACCAAATATTTTTTTTAAAAAATCCCAAACATCTCTTAGTATCTAATATAATTAACTTAGGCTTTGTTTAGGACGTACTATTTTCTAAAGCAATTTTCTACTACAAAAACTTCTTGAAAGTAATGAAAAAATAGTGACCAAAAGTTATCCCATACGAAGTATTAGTTTTAATAAAATTCAAGGTTGATAGAAAACAAATAAGCATTGTATAAATATTAAAATATTTGGCTCAACAAAATATGTAGGTCCTTACTCAAGAATCATACTATACCTACCAACCAATACTTAAAAAAAAAAAATCATATAATTTAGCTTTGAACAATCTACCTTCAATGAAATGCTTTACAAGGATGCATCACTCATGATTTTAAGATAACATGCATGCTTAAGTAGCAACATCAAGTCTATATTTCACGACATAGGTCTAAGTAAAAATGTGTTTGAAAAAGTATTACATTTTCACCAATGCTCAGATAGTGATGGAACAAGAATTCATTCTGCAAATATTTTGATAGAACTTGTCTTAACCCTTTTTTTTACTAGAATTTGACTCTTGAATAACCTTAATTTAGCGTGAACCAATCCAGACTTTAAACCATGATTAATGAGTTCATGGCCCAATTAACCTAGTTAACTTTGTTTAGCCTTAGCCTAGACTATTCAAGCCAACTTAACCTAGGTGACTCAAGTTAAGTCAATTGAGCTTTTTTTAAACTTAGAGGCAACCAGGCCAATTGCTTGATTAGATTCAGGCCAGCCCATTTGAATCATAATTGATCCCTAAGAAATCTACTTAAAATACCTTAGCACAAAATAGATCATCAAATATGAACACATTTGGTTCAACTGATGTTGAGACAACTCCTCATGGTCCAACTAAGTCATGGAACACATAGACCTTAATTCGATGAGCCAAACCATAAACATTGGCTTAGCCTTAGATTAGTTGACCTTTTGACCCAGTTAAGCACTTTGCATCTAATTGGGTCAAATTAAGGCTAATTAATGACCCTAAAATGGATCCAATCATGTTCTAAGATATTTGGTAGATTACTAAGATTAGTCATCCAAATATGGATCAATGCTTAAATAGCTAAAATTGATTACATGTAGATTGGATCCAGTCTAGTTTGAACTCATTTATATTAGATGACCTTAAAATGACCCTAATTAGCTCTAACACTATATTTACTTGCTGCAACATCAAGGCGTGAGAAATTAGCTGCAACATTTAAAAACAGAGAATCTGGTGATGCGCGCCAAGATAACTTTCTAACGTCGTGACGCTGATAATATTGTGGTGCTATTTGTGTTGCCTCCGTAGTACTTGCAAATAGAGAACTCGATGCCGCAAAGTCAAAATTGGGTTGTCTTAATGATATTAAAGGTACCACTGTAGCGTTGCTTCGTCAGATGCTGCGGTGTTGAAGGCTCATTAGAATTTTTACTAATTTTTAATTAGTTTTTCTTTCACAAAAATAACACATCTTCATTGAAAATAAAATAAATAAAAAATATGTAATTTACGTACACTTATCAATAGCTTGTGCCTCGCCCGCGTGCACACGTCGTGCACCTAGCACCCTAGCTCCCCCAGTCACCCCTGCCCTCACTGGCTTGCTGCCCTACTCAAAACTCGGGTTAGCGAGTCAGGTTAGGTTAACCTAGTAACCTGATGAGTCGATCTGGCTTTTAATTTCTAACATGTTTGCCTAATTGGGTTGGATTCAAGTTGGATTAGTTGAACATAGGTCAAAATAGAGTTGGACATGAACCTGACAAGAAAACCTATTTTAACACCCCTATTCATGACTAGAAAAGTGCAAAAGAGGAAGATCGATAGATGTAGGAAGAAACTTAAGCCTATAGCATGTATCAACCCTAATCCACATATTCCTTACCTTTGCATGAAATAACACTACAGGAAAAAACGCCGAAATCCGGCGGTTTTTTCCGGCGGTTACTCTATATTAACCGGCGGTTTTTTGCATTACCGGAGGCTTGACGGCGGTTTTTTGACCGCCGGAAAAAATCGCATAGGAAACTTTCACCGACGGTTTTTTACCGGCGGTTTACCAGCGGCTTAGACCGCCAGTTACAGGCGGATTCCGGCCGTGAGACCGCCGATTATTTGACCGACGGCTTACTGGCGGTCAATATACCGACGGGTTTCCGGCGGTTTAGTTGGGCGTCGTTTGTTTTTGAAACCGCCGGAAGGCGCCGGTAGACCGCCGGTCTTTTACCGGCGAACGCCGGCGGTTAAAACCCGTTTGGGTACTAAACCCCGAAAACGATTTAAAAAAACCGCCGGCGAACCGGCGGTGTAATGCCTTTACCGGTGTGGCGATTTTGCCGTCTGGTATTGTAGTTTCGGGCGGCAAAACCAGCCGGTTAGCCGCCGGAACCTATAGCACCTGCAAAAAAAAAATTGACAGCATCCCCTCTATTTTAGAGGGAGGTTCCCTGAAAGTCTAAAACCTGGCAGAAAGAGCAATATTGTTGGGCAAGTCATGCCGTTATATTCATCACAATAATATGTTGGTCAACAACGCGCTATATTCTCACAAACCATAATTATAATTATACAATCACAAGCTCATCATCTACATTTGACAATCACAGTTCACAAGTAAGTTAATGATGTGTTAGCAATCACATGTTTCTGAAGTTCACAAGTTCTAATTAATTACAATTATCAAAACATAAAAATATCTAATCCTCCATTGTATCTCACTGTCTGCAGGGATGGCTGCTCTTGGTTTGGGGTGTTGACCTCGTTTTTGTCCTGATTTGCCCTTGACTGTTTTTGGTCGTGTTGATTAAGCCTCATCGGACTCGATTTGATTTGAAATCTGGCAATTGATTCGAGTTTGATTTCATATTTTATTCCATTTTATTGAATTAATGTGGTCGAGTCGAGGCGAGCCCGAGTTAGCTCGAATTGAGTCGAATTAGGTTTGAGTCGAATCTGATTTTAGCTCAACCGGTTTAATTTATTTCCAGTTAAAGTCTAAGTTACTTTCTCACTGTTGGAATCTTGTCCCTAAATCAAGTAATAACTTCGACGGTCCCGATTTCGTCAAAGCCCTAACCGCAATTCGACTCCTTTTCCTGGGTTCGGCCGGCCCTAGATGGGGCATAGACGCTCTCACTCTCGAGCCCTCCCTCTCTCACTCTTTCTCTCGCTCCCAGTCCCCTCCCGTTCGTGAATCAGAGAAGAGGCCGAAGCCCCTCCTTCGGTCCGTCTCCCCCTTGTTCGCAGAGCTCGACTCCAGCTCCTTCCCTCTCTCGTGTGGCTGACCCGAGCGGAGCCCCTCTAACCCGACGAGCTCCCGATGTCGCACGTCTGGACCAAGCCCGTTGCCTCCCTGATTTCTCCATTCGCACGGCCCAGCCACTGCCACTCCTCCCTTGGCCGAACCCGATGCTGCCCTAGCCGAGGCGGTGGCCTTGCTCCCGTCCGACCTCCAGGTGTGCGAAACCCTCAGGACCGACCCCCTTTCTCTCGCTGCTTCGCGAATCTCAGACGAACCTGAACTCCCTGTTCCGCCTCTCCCACCTGTGGCCGAGCCAAGGCAGCACAAGCTTGTGCACGGTTTGCTCTAGCTAGGCTTCCACTTCTTTCTTTACAGCAGGTATTTCTTCTTTCTTTACAGCAGGTATTTCCCCTTCTCTTCCTTCTTCCCCTTGAACTTCTTTTTCTACCCTTGTTCCCATTGTTTCCTCTCATTTTTAGTTCTAAATCCTGTGATTGATTTAGTGGGTGACAAGTTATATCTATGCAAAGTTTATTTTGGCTAAAACTGAAACTGTGAGTAGAATTTTTTATGGAATATTTTTCACTGCAGATCTAGTCTTTGTGCTCTTAATGAATGGATTCATTCTTCCAGTCAAATGTCATGGTAGTTTGTGATGATCACGATTGACTTTGTTACAATGTGTTGACCTGTGTTGCTTGAAAGTATGTGTTTGGTGGGAAAATTTATACTTGATTCATGTTAAGTGACTTGAAGCTTTGGGTGTGAACGTGGTGGGGGCTGTAGGAAGATATTTGGCCCTTTATCAAGATATGCATATGAACCGTTTGTGATAATGTCTCTTGGAGGAGGTACATGTTTGGATATAAAGATAGTGGAGGCTTGTTATATTTTTATTCGATACATGATAAATCGTGTGAAAAGTTTATCCTATTAGAATGTATACATTTCACTTGTCCTATGTGGTGACGAACATGTTATGTCTTGAGAATATATCTTCATGCCATAATGATTGTTGACGAGGATTGTTATCATAAATTCTTGTATAAACCTTTCATTAAAAAAAAAAGTTGTGTGATGTAGAGATTGCTAGTCATGCTAATGAGCTCCCATGTGCTTCGTACCCTAGCTGTGATTCATGTGTTTATAATATTCTGATGGAAATAAGTTTGTTTGTTGGAGAGGTTTACACAAGCAAATGCTCTGTATGCACTGGTCCTTTCATACCTTACACTTGCATGAAAAGAAATTCCTATTTGGTGGTGCTCTTGAGAATCCCTATCGTGAGCATTGAGAACATTAATGTTGGTTGCATATAGCTTTGGAGAATTGTGCTTGAAAGAATTAATGGGTTGGCTTTTGAACCCCTGGAGGTGATTGAGGTTGTGCTTGTCTATTATTCTTGCTGAATGCTGGAATTTGTGAATCATGTCATAAGGATCTGCTTTATAATAAGAATCCATTGTCTAAATTTTCATATATGCCTCAATTTGAAGACGGTTGTTAAAATCACTCTTCTCGTGCAAGTTGTAGGGACTGGTGAAATGTTCTTTTTGCTGAAACTATCTTTGATATCCTTAGAGTTTGGTACGTCAATTTGTATAAATATAATAGAAACTATTTGGTTGATGTTTACTTCAATAAAAGTAGTATTTAAGGGAATATAAGCAAAAACCTGCACCTTTTTTTTTATTTACATATATAAATCCGAACATGATGGTTGCTTCATATGGCACTTCTTCTTCTTCTTTCATTCATCGCTTGTGGGTTCAATAAGGTGTCACGGTTGAGAAAGCTATTGCATAAATCATGGATATTCTTGTGCAGATTGTTTAGTTGAGTTCAATTAAGTGGGTATTTGAACCATGTCTTTCATAATTTGTTCTATGTAATTTTGTAAGCATTGTACGTTAAATGTTTGATGAAATATCCTGAACGGAAAGTATAAATATTTGCTTGCATTGATGCCTTTTGTAAGGAGCTTGTTCTTATGGAGATTTTTCTCAATGTGTTGATTAGAGTCTTTTTCGACAAAATCTGATAATGAGCTTGTTTATTCGATATGATGTGGGGAGGGTTTATCATTCTTTGTCATAAATGATTCCTTGCCATCTTGTAAATGAAATTCTTTCTATTTCATAAATATTTCACTTGTGAGATCAAACCAGGTAAGTTTGTAGATCATGAATGTATTCTATGGTAAAGTTTATATGGTTTAAAGCTATGCTCTCAAAAAAAAAAATCTGTGGAAGATTATGTTTATGGATGGGTTGTATTATACTGTGTAGTTTAAACCTCATGTACAGAATACAAGAAATAATAATATTCTTTAACGAGGGCATGCCAGGCGTTTGTAGTAGTACTTAATAGGAAAAGATAAGTGTGTAGACAAAGTATGCATTGATTTACATTGGGTGGAAATGGACTCTTTGTACATGAAATTGATGCTCATTATGGTTAGAATCATGTGGTAAATAACAGTTTTTTTTTTTATGTGGAAATTTTGAAAGACTATAAGAGGTTACATTATTCTTTGGCAAAATATGTATGCGAGGTGTATGTGTTAATGCTTGTTGAGGGCTGGTTTCATAGTCTTATTTTGTCTCTCAAATTGTATGAAGTACAATTGATTGAGAATATGCCTGTTTTTTTTGAAAAGAAAGAGTTGTTGGTGCTTTTGAAATTATATTGGCTCTATAATTTGTGTCGAAGGATGGTTTATATTTTGTTGCATACTACATTCACATATGAGAAGATTTCAATAAACTTTCCACACACCGGTGGCATGAACTGTTAATTTGGAAAGGAGAAGTTATGACCGTTCACAAGCCTTTTATAAAGTATCTTTAGGGAAATGGTTGGAAAATTTTGCTTTCTTTAGGAAATACTTGGTAATAAAAGATTTTTGTAGATGACTTTATAGTTAGGATTTGTACGAATTATTTTATATCGAGAAGTTTTGTTGAATGTTTGGTGAATTGTTTTGAGACGGGGTTTTATAGCGTGTTTTGTGAATGTTTCTCAAATGGAGGGCTCCTTAGTGCCCATTTATTTGAGGAACTCTCACAAACTACCCCACACCAAATTAAAAAAAAGGCACTTGATTGTAGGTCTTTTTGTAGATTTTGGGGCTAGTGCAAGGAGAGATTTTGGTAGATGACTTTTGTAGAATTTTGTGTAGTGCTTTGTTTAGAAGTTTTCATAGGGTGTTTTGAGATTTCTATTTTGGTGATTTGCTTAGTGTAGAAGAGTCCCTTAGTAGTTTTTCTTAGAACGAGCTAGTGGTTAGTGTATGAATTATCTTTCTATTAATTCACATTGGTTTCTAAGAGATAAATTTTGGGGTTTTGGGAAGCCTTAGTAGTAGCTTTATGTTAGAGGGATTTTGTGTCTTGTTGGAGCAAAATGATCCTTGTTTGTTTGAACTGTCTTTCTCTCATTAGTGTTTACTTATAGAATATAATGTTGGAAGAATGTGGTAAATATAAATTTGGAAGAGTGTGATGGGTAGAAAGAAGTGTTGTTTTAGGTCTAGTTTGTTTTCTTTCTGGAACTTGAGCTTCTCTTATTTGCTTTGAGTTTGGTAGGGAATGATTTGGTCAGTCGTTTTAAATGTATCAAGTGCCTTATTTGGACTGTGGGGACAGCAAAGGGCATTGTAAATGTTGCTTTAGGGTACACTTGACTTCATAGAAGTGTGTCCAAAACAACAATGCTTACATTCCTTTTATTTCTGATTTTCATTTTTTTTTTCATTTCACTGCTTCGCTATAGATTCTTAAGTTTAGTGATACATGTACGAAAATCCTAAAGGTTAGAAAACAAAACTCCTTTTAATCCTACAACCTTAGTGACACCTAAGGACAAAAATTAAGGACTGAGTCCTAGAAAACATAGACTTAGGATGCATGCTCCCTATAGGATAGAAACATCAAAATATAGAAAACTTAGTGACACATTTTCCTAGGTTTAGTGTTCCTTAACTCACATGTACATGTTCTATAAATGCAATTATTAAATTTCTTGTTAGCTATATTTAATTTTCTGTTAGTTATATTTTTGTTAGTTACCTGCACTTCTTTTCTGAACGGCATCTACGCTCATATATATATTTCTCTGTTGTCTTTTCTTGCGAGGTACATTGGAGCTTAATGATCGGGAACTGAACG